>NW_025749104.1:0-10000 GCF_021184085.1 Oncorhynchus gorbuscha
CAGACCGTAATGAAGTCTAAGGCAATGTGAGACCATGGTCGAGAAGGAATGGGGAGCGGTCTGAGACGACCGGCAGGAGGAGAGTTACCCGACTTAGTCTGCGCGCAGTCCGAACAAGCAGCCACGAAACGGCGCGTGTCACGCTCCTGAGTCGGCCACCAAAAGCGCTGGCGAATAGACGCAAGAGTGCCTCGAACACCGGGATGACCAGCTAACTTGGCAGAGTGAGCCCACTGAAGAACAGCCAGACGAGTGGAAACAGGAACGAAAAGGAGGTTACTAGGACAAGCGCGCGGCGACGCAGTGTGCGTGAGTGCTTGCTTAACCTGTCTTTCAATTCCCCAGACTGTTAACCCGACAACACGCCCATAAGGAAGAATCCCCTCGGGATCAGTAGAAGCCACAGAAGAACTAAACAGACGGGATAAGGCATCAGGCTTGGTGTTCTTGCTACCCGGACGGTAAGAAATCACAAACTCGAAACGAGCGAAAAACAACGCCCAACGAGCTTGACGGGCATTAAGTCGTTTGGCAGAACGGATGTACTCAAGGTTCTTATGGTCTGTCCAAACGACAAAAGGAACGGTCGCCCTCTCCAACCACTGTCGCCATTCGCCTAGGGCTAAGCGGATGGCGAGCAGTTCACGGTTACCCACATCATAGTTGCGCTCAGATGGCGACAGGCGATGAGAAAAATAAGCGCAAGGATGAACCTTATCGTCAGACTGGAAGCGCTGGGATAGGATGGCTCCCACGCCTACCTCTGAAGCGTCAACCTCGACAATGAATTGTCTAGTGACGTCAGGAGTAACGGATAGGAGCGGACGTAAACGTTCTTTTAGAAGATCAAAAGCTCCCTGGGCGGAACCGGACCACTAAAAAACACGTCTTAACAGAAGTAAGAGCTGTGAGAGGGGCAGCAACTTGACCGAAATTACGGAATGAAACGCCGATAGAAATTAGCGAAACCTAAAAGCGCTGCAACTCGACACGTGACCTTGGAACGGGCCAATCACTGACAGCTTGGACCTTAGCGGAATCCATCTGAATGCCTTCAGCGGAAATAACGGAACCGAGAAAAGTAACGGAGGAGACATGAAAAGAGCACTTCTCAGCCTTTACGTAGAGACAATTCTCTAAAGGCGCTGTAGAACACGTCGAACGTGCTGAACATGAATCTCGAGTGACGGAGAAAAAATCAGGATATCGTCAAGATAGACAAAAACAAAAATGTTCAGCATGTCTCTCAGAACATCATTAACTAATGCCTGAAAAACAGCTGGCGCATTGGCGAGACCCGAACGGCAGAACCCGGTACTCAAAATGCCCTAACGGAGTGTTAACGCCGTTTTCCACTCGTCCCCCTCTCTGATGCGCACGAGATGGTAAGCGTTACGAAGGTCCAACTTAGTAAAGCACCTGGCTCCCTGCAGAATCTCGAAGGCTGATGACATAAGGGGAAGCGGATAACGATTCTTAACCGTTATGTCATTCAGCCCTCGATAATCCACGCAGGGGCAGAGTACCGTCCTTCTTTTAACAAAAAGAACCCCCGCCCGGCCGGAGAAGAAGAAGGCACTATGGTACCGGCGTCAAGAGACACAGACAAATAATCCTCGAGAGCCTTACGTTCGGGAGCCGACAGAGAGTATAGTCTACCTCGAGGAGGGAGTGGTCCCCGGAAGGAGATCAATACTACAATCATACGACCGGTGAGGAGGAAGGGAGTTGGCTCGGGACCGACTGAAGACCGTGCGCAGATCATGATATTCCTCCGGCACTCCTGTCAAATCGCCAGGTTCCTCCTGAGAAGTAGGAACAGAAGAAACGGGAGGGATGGCAGACATTAAACACTTCACATGACAAGAAACGTTCCAGGATAGGATAGAATTACTAGACCAATTAATAGAAGGATTATGACATACTAGCCAGGGATGACCCAAAACAACAGGTGTAAACGGTGAACGGAAAATCAAAAAAGAAATAGTCTCACTGTGGTTACCAGATACTGTGAGAGTTAAAGGTAGTGTCTCAAATTTGATACTGGGAAGATGACTACCATCTAAGGCAAACATGGGCGTAGGCCTGTCTAACGGTCTGAAAGGAATGTTATGTTTCCGAACCCATGCTTCGTCCATGAAACAACCCTCAGCCCCAGAGTCAATCAAAGCACTGCATGTAGCACCGAACCGGTCCAGCGTAGATGGACCGACATAGTAGTACAAGATCTAGATGAAGGGACCTGAGTAGTAGCGCTCACCAGTAGCCCTCCGCTTACTGATGGACTCTGGCCTCTTACTGGACATGAATTAACAAAATGTCCAGCAACTCCATAATAGAGGCACAGGCGGTTGGTGATCCTCCGTTCCCTCTCCTTATTCGAGATGCGAATCCTCCCAGCTGCATGGGCTCAGTCTCAAAGCCAGAGGAGGGAGATGGTTGCGATGCGGAGCAGGGAAACACCGTTGATGCGAGCTCTCTTCCACGAGCCCGGTGACGAAGATCTACCCGTCGTTCTATGCGGATGGCGAGAGCAATCAAAGAATCCACATCTGATGGAACCTCCCGGGAGAGAATCTCATCCTTAACCACTGCGTGGAGTCCCTCCAGAAAACGGCGAGCAGCGCCGGCTCGTTCCACTCACTAGAGGCAGCAGAGTGCGAAACTCAATGGAATAATCCGTTATGGACCGTTCACCTTGGCATAAGGAAGCCAGGGCCCTAGAAGCCTCCTCACCAAAAACTGAACGGTCAAAAACCCGAATCATCTCCTCTTTAAAGTTCTGGAATCTGTTAGAGCAATCAGCCCTTGCCTCCCAGATAGCTGTGCCCCATTCTCGAGCCCGGCCAGTAAGGAGTGAAATGACGTAAGCAACCCGAGCTCTCTCTAGAGTATGTGTGGGGTTGGAGAGAGAACACAATCTCACACTGCGTGAGAAAGGAGCGGCACTCAGTGGGCTGCCCGGAGTAGCAAGGTGGGTTATTAACCCTGGGTTCTGGAGGCTCGGCAGGCCAGGGAGTAACAGGTGGCACGAGACGTAGACTCTGGAACTGTCCAGAGAGGTCGGAAACCTGAGCGGCCAGGTTCTCCACGGCATGGCGAGCAGCAGACAATTCCTGCTCGTGTCTGCCGAGCATGGCTCCTTGGATCTCGACGGCAGTGTAACGAGCGTCTGAAGTCGCTGGGTCCATTCCTTGGTCGGTTCCTTCTGTCATGCAGGTGAAAGAGGACCCAAACGCGACTTAACAGAAACAGAGTTTATTAAAGTCCAAAACGGAATAACAGAAATCCTCTAGATTTGTAGAGGGGAAAAACAACTGGAGAAGCGGCCACAGACTGCAGGTCGCTTCGGGTAGGCGCAGGCCGTAGTCGACTGAGACACCTGCTCACACGCAGCATCTGATGAAGGCACAAAACACGACAGGACAGGGTGATACACAATCACGGCAAAAACACGACAGGACAGGGCGAAACGCAATCACAGCATGGTGAATACAATACAAGGAACCGACGGAACAGGAACGGATCACAAAGGAATAAATAGGGACTCTAATCAGGGGAAAGGATCGGGAACAGGTGTGGGAAGACTAAATGATGATTAGGGGAATAGGAACAGCTGGGAGCAGGAACGGAACGACAGAGAGAAGAGAGAGCGAGAGAGTGAGAGAGGGAGGGGGAGAGAGAGGGATAGAAGGAGGGAAAGAACCAAACAGGACCAGCAGAGGGAAACGAATAGCATGGGGAGCACAGGGACAAGACATGACAATAAATGACAAACATGACACAAACACAGAAATACAAAACATAGAACAAAAACATAGAATGCCCACCCCAACTCACGCCCAAACCAAGAGAGTTTAGAACGTGACAAACATTTTGATAAACAAAAATAAAAAAATAACAAAATAACAAACAAATTATATTAGTGCCCTTTAGGTCACCTCTGACCATTTCCCACGTTCAATTTGGTGAATGTTGGAGAGGGAGACCTGAATCTTCTCCCCTTGATTTACAACAGACACACAATTAATCTTCTCCTTTCCCCCTTCTGATGACCAGGTGGCGAATCGCATCTCTGCATGTCTGGCAGACATATCAGTGTGGATGACGAATCACCACCTCAAGCTGAACCTCGGCAAGACGTGGATCTCTCGACGGGGCGGTTCGAGAGATCCACGTCCCCATTCACATCGACGGGGCTGTAGTGGAGCGGGTCGAGAGCTCCACGTCCCCATTCACATCGACGCGGCGGGTCGAGAGCTCCACGTCCCCATTCACGTCGACGGGGCGGGTCGAGAGCTCCACGTCCCCATTCACATCGACGGAGCTGTAGTGGAGCGGGTCGAGAGCTCCACGTCCCCATTCACATCGACGGAGCTGTAGTGGAGCGGGTCGAGAGCTCCACGTTCCCATTCACATCGACGGGGCTGTAGTGGAGCGGGTCGAGAGCTCCACGTCCCCATTCACATCGACGGAGCTGTAGTGGAGCGGGTCGAGAGCTCCACGTTCCTTGGTTTCCACATCAATAAGGAATTAACAGGGTCCACAGAAACCAACACGGTTGTGAAGAGGCCATGACAGCACCACTTCCCACACAGGAGGTATGGCACCGACCCTAAGATCTTCAAAAAGTTCTACATTGAGAGCTGCTTGACTGGCTGCATTACCTGTTGGTACAGCAACTGCAAGACACTCGACAGCATGGCCCTACAGAGGTTATTAAGTACGTCAGACAATCTCCCTGCAATCCCAGACCTCAATTCCAGGCAGTGTTTTAAGAAGGCCTAAAGAATTGTCAAATACCAGCCACCCAAGCCAACCCGCACACCAGCCAACCCGCACACCAGACTCTACCCCACACACCGGACTCTACCGACACACTGGACTCTACCCCACACTGACTGGACTCTACACACACTGGACTCTACACACACGCTGGACTCTACCAACACACTGGACTTTTCTCACACACCGGACTCTACACACACTGGACTCTACACACACGCTGGACTCTACCAACACACTGGACTTTTCCCACACACCGGACCCTATACACACTGGACTCTACACACACCGGACTCTACCCACACACTGACTGGACTCTACACACACACTGACTGGACTCTACCCACACACTGACTGGACTCTACCCACACACTGACTGGACTCTACCCACACACTGACTGGACTCTACCCACACACTGACTGGACTCTACCCACACACTGACTGGACTCTACCCACACTGACTGGACTCTACCCACACTGACTGGACTCTACCCACACACTGACTGGACTCTACCCACACACTGACTGGACTCTACCCACACACTGACTGGACTCTACCCACACACTGACTGGACTCTACCCACACTGACTGGACTCTACCTACACACTGACTGGACTCTACCCACACACTGACTGGACTCTACCCACACACTGATTAGACTCTACCCACACACTGACTGGACTCTACCCACACACTGACTAGACTCTACCCACACACTGACTGGACCATACCCACACTGACTAGACTCTACCCACACACTGACTGGACTCTACCCACACACTGACTGGACTCTACCCCACACTGACTAGACTCTACACACACACTGACTGGACTCCCTGGAAATTACCATGTTATTACCTCCCTGTATATAGCCATGTTATTACCTGGTACTCCCTGTATATAGTCATGTTATTACCTCCCTGTATATAGCCATGTTATTACCTGGTACTCCTGTATATAACCATGTTATTACCTGGTACTTCCTGTATATAGCCATGTTATTACCTGGTACTCCCTGTATATAACCATGTTATTACCTGGTACTTCCTGTATATAGCCATGTTATTACCTGGTACTCCCTGTATATAACCATGTTATTACCTGGTACTTCCTGTATATAACCATGTTATTACCTGGTACTTCCTGTATATAACCATGTTATTACCTCCCTGTATATAACCATGTTATTACCTGGTACTCCCTGTATATAACCATGTTATTACCTGGTACTCCCTGTATATAACCATGTTATTACCTGGTACTTCCTGTATATAACCATGTTTTTACCTCGTACTTCCTGTATATAACCATGTTATTACCTGGTACTTCCTGTATATAACCATGTTATTACCTCGTACTTCCTGTATATAACCATGTTATTACCTGGTACTTCCTGTATATAACCATGTTATTACCTCGTACTTCCTGTATATAACCATGTTATTACCTGGTACTTCCTGTAAATTACCATGTTATTACCTCGTACTTCCTGTATATAACCATGTTATTACCTGGTACTTCCTGTATATAACCATGTTATTACCTGGTTACTTCCTGTGAATTACCATGTTATTACCTGGTTACTTCCTGTAAATTACCATGTTATTACCTGGTACTTCCTGTAAATTACCATGTTATTACCTCTATTGTTATTCTCTGATTATTTGTTCCTCATCACTATCTCTCTATGTATTTTTCCTTTATCTTTCTCTCTGCATTGTTTGGAAAATAATTTCACTGTTACACCGGTTTAAAAAGCATTTGACAAGTAAAATGTCATTTGATTTTGATGAATCTCAAACTGCCAACTTGTCATGGTCCTTATAATCTGTCACATGGAACAACAGAGAAGGCATCTCTCTCTCTCTCTCTCTCTCTCTCTCTCTCTCTCTCTCTCTGTCTCTCTCTCTCTCTCTCTCTCTCTCTCTCTCTCTCTCTCTCTCTCTCTCTCTCTCTCTCTCTCTCGCTGTCTCTCTCTCTCTCTCTCTCTCTCTCTCTCTCTCTCTCTCTCTCTCTCTCTCTCTCTCTCTCTCTCTCTCTCTCTCTCTCTCTCTCACCTCACCTCACACCAAAGTCATTTGTTCTGCTATACAACAAATATCAATTACCCTTTTAACTGTGTAGCACCAAAACGACAACAACAGCGGTCATTTGAGAGAAATGGACAGCAGCATGTCAGCGAGCGGGTAGGTTCCCCTTCCTTACTAATGGCAGACTCACAGACAGACACATGGAGTCCCTCTCTCCATCCCTGCTGGAGTTATTCCCCAGCCTCTCTGCAGGTTGGGCCAGCAGAGCATGTGTTTTCCTCCCTGGCCAGGTCACTGCGGGGTCGCTCATTCATTCCGTTTGATATAGCGGTTCTGGGAGGCTCTGTGTGTGTGTGTGATATATTGGCTCTGCTCTGCTCAGCCAGATTCTAAGATAATCTATCAGGGCTCCGATAGAACGGCTGAGATAACTAGCAGCAGTAGATGAATCAGGAGGAGGTGACTGAGTTTACTTTGGTGAGGTGGAGACTTTGCTTCCTCTCTGGCAAACAGAACTCTCAATTGTTAACATGTTTTGACATATAAGTAATTCTATTTTGTCAGAATTTACATCTGGGTAACCGAGATTACTCAGCCAGGGTCTGGGATCTACTGCTGCCCGTCTGCCCTGTATATCATGGGCCAGGCTTTCACAATGCTTGATTAATTCCAACTAGATGAGAGAGAGAGAGAGAGAGAGAGAGAGAGAGAGAGAGAGAGAGAGAGAGAGAGAGAGAGAGATATTAACCCCCTCTGAAGCCGCCCAGACACTTCCAAACATCCAAGGAGGTTTGCAACTCAATCAGAGATATGATGTTGAACTTGGTGAGGTTATGTTATGTTGTTTTCCACTGAGATGTTTTAGAAAACAGGGTTGATCTCTGACCGCAAAGTTATGAATGTTATTTTTGAACACAGAGAAACATGGAAAAATATCTTTGCGACTACGTACACAGGATATTCCTGTTTCAAAGCAGCTTTATGTTTTCAATTAGATTTCAGAGAGAAGCCTTTCGACCATGCTGTTTCCACAGGTTTGTTTTAGATGTGTTGGAGCCCAAGCGAACACAAAATTGAAATATATTGGGTTTAAAAAGATAAATGTTTCAACCACTAAATAGTGCCAGAGAAATGATAATGAGTTTACATTGTCATATGTTCTTTGATATGTGCTAATTTATTAATTTAATAAAATACGCTAAGATGTATTTTACATGCATTGGATTAAATATAATGAACAGCAAAGTAAACAGTTAAGAGGAAGTAAACAGTTAAGAGGAAGTAAACAGTTAGGAGGAAGTAAACAGTTAAGAGGAAGTAAACAGTTAGGAGGAAGTAAACAGTTAGGAGGAAGTAAACAGTTAAGAGGAAGTAAACAGTTAGGAGGAAGTAAACAGTAAGGAAGTAGGAGGAAGTAAACAGTTAAGAGGTAAAAGTAAACAGTTAGGAAGTAAACAGTTAAGAGGAAGTAAACAGTTAGGAGGAAGTAAGAGGAAGTAAACAGTTAGGAGGAAGTAAACAGTTAAGAGGAAGTAAACAGTTAGGAGGAAGTAAACAGTTAGAGGAAGTAAACAGTTAGGAGGAAGTAAACAGTTAAGAGGAAGTAAACAGTTAAGAGGAAGTAAACAGTTAGGAGGAAGTAAACAGTTAGGAGGAAGTAAACAGTTAAGAGGAGTAAACAGTTAGGAGGAAGTAAACAGTTAAGAGGAAGTAAACAGTTAAGAGGAAGTAAACAGTTAAGAGAGGAAGTAAACAGTTAGGAGGAAGTAAACAGTTAGTAAACAGAGGAAGTAAACAGTTAAGAGGAAGTAAACAGTTAGGAGGAAGTAAACAGTTAAGAGGAAGTAAACAGTTAAGAGGAAGTAAACAGTTAAGAGGAAGTAAACAGTTAGGAGGAAGTAAACAGTTAGGAGGAAGTAAACAGTTAAGAGGAAGTAAACAGTTAGGAGGAAGTAAACAGTTAAGAGGAAGTAAACAGTTAGGAGGAAGTAAACAGTTAGGAGGAAGTAAACAGTTAAGAGGAAGTAAACAGTTAGGAGGAAGTAAACAGTTAAGAGGAAGTAAACAGTTAAGAGGAAGTAAACAGTTAAGAGGAAGTAAACAGTTAGGAGGAAGTAAACAGTTAGGAGGAAGTAAACAGTTTAGTTAGAGGAAGTAAACAGTTAGAGGAAGTAAACAGTTAGGAGGAAGTAAACAGTTAAGAGGAAGTAAACAGTTAAGAGGAAGTAAACAGTTAGGATGAAGTAAACAGTTAGTAAACAATTAAGAGGAAGTAAACAGTTAAGAGGAAGTAAACAGTTAGGAGGAAGTAAACAGTTAAGAGGAAGTAAACAGTTAGGAGGAAGTAAACAGTTAGGAGGAAGTAAACAGTTAAGAGGAAGTAAACAGTTAGGAGGAAGTAAACAGTTAGCAGGAAGTAAACAGTTAAGAGGAAGTAAACAGTTAGGAGGAAGTAAACAGTTAAGAGGAAGTAAACAGTTAGGAGGAAGTAAACAGTTAGGAGGAAGTAAACAGTTAAGAGGAAGTAAACAGTTAGGAGGAAGTAAACAGTTAAGAGGAAGTAAACAGATAGGAGGAAGTAAACAGTTAGACTACTTCCAGAGTAGTGGCCCTCTTTCCCTCCCAGAGTAGTGGCCGTCTTTCCCTCCCAGAGTAGTGGCCCTCTTTCCCTCCCAGAGTAGTGGGAGGGAAACACATTATCAGCTGGTTAATGCCCATGTCTCCATTATCATCTCCTCACAATGGCACAACGTTTTAGAGTAGGGCTGAATGTGAGATGAGTGTAGGAAGGAGGGAGAACTTCCTGTGATAGTGTGTACTTACTGTTTATCAGTCACCACGGCACGGAGCAGAGCGGCCGCCATGAAACAGCGCTGAGTAACATTCTCCTCGGGGGGCATCCTCTTGGCCTCACCAGTAGCATGTGGTCACCAGCGGGGGGTGGGAGGGTACCGACGGGGGCTGGAGAGGCGAGACGAGAGATTAAGGAGGCAAGAAGCCGTGTCTGCCCCCCCACCACCCCTGCTCTCCTCACCTGCCAATAAAGAGTCTCTCTCCAATGTTTCCTTATTACCACCTTATTACGGCGAGAGAGAGAGAGAGAAGAAGAATGTACCACATACTAATGGACTCTGCTCCTCCCCTTCTCTCCTCTCCTCTTCCTCCCCTCTTCCTCTCCTCCTC
>NW_025749104.1:12500-20000 GCF_021184085.1 Oncorhynchus gorbuscha
TGGCTGCAGGCCAGGACATCAGGGTTACCATGGGTTACCAGCCCATGGTCTCTGAAGGATCCTTAATGACCACATGACGGAGAGGAGAGGAGAGGAGAGGTTGGAGAGGGGCAAGGGGAGAGGATAGAGGGGAGAGGGAGAGGATAGAAGGGAGAGGGAGAGGATAGAGGGGAGAGGATAGACGGGAGAGGATAGAGGGAAGAGGATAGAAGGGAGAGGGAGAGGATAGAGGGGAGAGGATAGAGGGGAGAGGATAGAGGGGAGAGGATAGAAGGGAGAGGGAGAGGACAGAGGGGAGAGAATAGAGGGGAGAGGATGAGAGAGGGAGAGGATAAAGGGAGAGGATAGAGGGGAGAGGATATAGGAGAGAGGGGAGAGGATAGAGGGGAGAGGGAAATGGACAGTGGTGAGGGGAGTTGGAGAGGGACAAGGTGGAAAGGAGAGAGGATAGAGGGGAGAGGGAGAGGAGAGTTGGGAGAGGACAAGGTGGAGAGGGGAGAGGATAGAGGGAAATGGGAGAGGGAGTTGGGAGAGGACAAGGTGGAGAGGGGAGAGGATAGAGGGGAGAGGATAGAGGGGAGTTGGGAGAGGACAAGGTGGAGAGGGGAGAGGATAGAGGAGAGAGGGGAGAGGAGAGTTGGGAGAGGACAAGGTGGAGAGGGGAGAGGATAGAGGGGAGTTGGAAAGGACAAGGTGGAAGGGGGAGAGGATAGAGGGGAGTTAGACCATCCTCTGATAGAGGGAAAGTTAGTTGGGAGAGGACAAGTTGAGAGGGGAGAGGATAGAGGGAAAGGGAGAGGGGAGTTGGGAGAGGACAAGGTGGAGAGGGAGAGGATAGAGGGGAGAGGATAGAGGGGAGTTAGAGAGGACAAGGTGGAGAGGGAGAGGATAGAGGGGTTAGGATTAGGGGAGTTAGTTAGGACAAGGTGGAGAGGGGAGAGGATAGAGGGGAGAGGCGAGAGGGGAGATGGGAGAGGACAAGGTAGGGAGGGAGAGGATAGAGGACAAGGTGGGGAGGGGAGAGATAGAGGACAAGGTGGGGAGGGGAGAGGATAGAGGACAAGGTGGGGAGGGGAGAGGATAGAGGACAAGGTGGGGAGGGGAGAGGATAGAGGACAAGGTGGGGAGGGGAGAGGATAGAGGGGAGAGGCGAGAGGGGAGAGGATAGAGGACAAGGTGGAGAGGGGAGAGGTTAGGGAGAGGCGAGAGGGGAGAGGATAGAGGACAAGGTGGGGAGGGGAGAGGATAGAGGACAAGGTGGGGAGGGGAGAGGATAGAGGACAAGGTGGGAGGGGAGAGGATAGAGGACAAGGTGGGGAGGGGAGAGGATAGAGGGGAGAGGCGAGAGGGGAGAGGATAGAGGACAAGGTGGGGAGGGGAGAGGATAGAGGACAAGGTGGGGAGGGAGAGGATAGAGGACAAGGTGGGGAGGGGAGAGGATAGAGGACAAGGTGGGGAGGGGAGAGGATAGAGGGGGAGGCGAGATTGAGGATAGAGGACAAGGTGGAGGGGAGAGGATAGAGGGGAGAGGCGAGAGGGGAGAGGATAGAGGACAAGGTGGGGGAGGGGAGAGGATGGAGGACAAGGTGGGGGAGGGGGGATAGAGGACAAGGTGGGGAGGGGGAAGGATAGAGGACAAGGTGGGGGAGGGGAGAGGATGACCACATGAGGGGAGAGGAGAGGAGAGGTGGGGAGGGGAGAGGATAGAGGACAAGGTGGGGAGGGGAGAGGATAGAGGACAAGGTGGGGAGGGGAGAGGATAGAGGACAAGGTGGGGAGGGGAGAGGATAGAGGACAAGGTGGGGAGGGGAGAGGATAGAGGACATGGTGGGGAGGAGAGGATAGAGGACAAGGTGGGGAGGGGAGAGGATAGACAAGGTGGGGAGGGAGAGGATAGAGGACAAGGTGGGGAGGGGGGAGAGGATAGAGGACAAGGTGGGGGGGAGAGGATAGAGGACAAGGTGGGGAGGGGAGAGGATAGAGGACAAGGTGGGGAGGGGGATAGAGGACAATAGAGGACAAGGTGGGGAGGGGAGAGGATAGAGGACAAGGTGGGGAGGGGAGAGGATAGAGGACAAGGTGGGGAGGGGAGGGAGAGGACAAGGTGGGGAGGGGAGAGGGATAGAGGACAAGGTGGGGGAGGGGAGAGGATAGAGGACAAGGTGGGGAGGGAGAGGATAGAGGACAAGGTGGGGAGGGGAGAGGATAGAGGACAAGGTGGGGAGGGGAGAGGATAGAGGACAAGGTGGGGAGGGGAGAGGATAGAGGACAAGGTGGGGAGGGGAGAGGATAGAGGACAAGGTGGGGAGGGAGAGGATAGAGGACAAGGTGGGGAGGGGAGAGGATAGAGGACAAGGTGGGGAGGGGAGAGGATAGAGGACAAGGTGGGGAGGGGAGAGGATAGAGGACAAGGTGGGGAGGGGAGAGGATAGAGGACAAGGTGGGGAGGGGAGAGGATAGAGGACAAGGTGGGGAGGAGAGGATAGAGGACAAGGTGGGGAGGGGAGAGGATAGAGGACAAGGTGGGGAGGGGAGAGGATAGAGGACAAGGTGGGGAGGGGAGAGGATAGAGGACAAGGTGGGGAGGGAGAGGATAGAGGGGGAGTTGAGGATAGAGGACAAGGTGGGGAGAGGGAGAGGATAGAGGACAAGGTGGGGAGGGGAGAGGATAGAGGACAAGGTGGGGAGGGGAGAGGATAGAGGACAAGGTGGGGTGGGGGAGGGGGTTGGGAGAGGACAAGGTGGGGAGGGGAGAGGATAGAGGACAAGGTGGGGGGGAGAGGATAGAGGACAAGGTGGGGAGGGGAGAGGATAGAGGACAAGGTGGGGAGGGGAGAGGATAGAGGACAAGGTGGGGAGGGGAGAGGATAGAGGACAAGGTGGGGAGGGGAGAGGGATAGAGGACAAGGTGGGGAGGGGAGAGGATAGAGGACAAGGTGGGGAGGGGAGAGGATAGAGGACAAGGTGGGGAGGGGAGGGGATAGAGGACAAGGTGGGGAGGGGAGAGGATAGAGGACAAGGGGAGAGGGGAGAGGATAGAGGACAAGGTGGAGAGGGGAGAGGATAGAGGACAAGGAGGGGAGGGGAGAGGATAGGGGAGGACAAGGTGGGGAGGGGAGAGGATAGAGGACAAGGTGGGGAGGGGAGAGGATAGAGGACAAGGTGGGGAGGGGAGAGGATAGAGGACAAGGATGGGGGGAGAGGATAGAGGGGAGAGGCGAGAGGTGGGGGGGAGAGGATAGAGGACAAGGTGGGGAGGGGAGAGGATAGAGGACAAGGTGGGGAGGGGAGAGGATAGAGGACAAGGTGGGGAGGAGAGGATAGAGGACAAGGTGGGGAGGGGAGAGGATAGAGGACAAGGTGGGGACAAGGTGGGGAGGGGAGAGGATAGAGGACAAGGTGGGGAGGGGAGAGGATAGAGGACAAGGTGGGGAGGGGAGAGGATAGAGGACAAGGTGGGGAGGGGAGGATAGAGGACAAGGTGGGGAGGGGAGAGGATAGAGGACAAGGTGGGGAGGGAGAGGATAGAGGACAAGGTGGGGAGGGGAGAGGATAGAGGACAAGGTGGGGAGGGGAGAGGATAGAGGACAAGGTGGGGAGGGGAGAGGATAGAGGACAAGGTGGGGAGGGGAGAGGATAGAGGACAAGGTGGGGAGGGAGAGGATAGAGGACAAGGTGGGGAGGGGAGAGGATAGAGGACAAGGTGGGGAGGGGAGAGGATAGAGGACAAGGTGGGGAGGGGAGAGGATAGAGGACAAGGTGGGGAGGGGAGAGGATAGAGGACAAGGTGGGGAGGGGAGAGGATAGAGGACAAGGTGGGGAGGGGAGAGGATAGAGGACAAGGTGGGGAGGGGAGAGGATAGAGGACAAGGTGGGGAGGGGAGAGGATAGAGGACAAGGTGGGGAGGGGAGAGGATAGAGGACAAGGTGGGGAGGGGAGAGGATAGAGGACAAGGTGGGGAGGGGAGAGGATAGAGGACAAGGTGGGGAGGGGAGAGGATAGAGGACAAGGTGGGGAGGGGAGAGGATAGAGGACAAGGTGGGGAGGGGAGAGGATAGAGGACAAGGTGGGGAGGATAGGGACAAGGTGGGGAGGAGAGAGGACAAGGTGGGGAGGGGAGAGGATAGAGGACAAGGTGGGGAGGGGAGAGGATAGAGGACAAGGTGGGGAGAGGATAGAGGACAAGGTGGGGAGGGGAGAGGATAGAGGACAAGGTGGGGAGGGGAGAGGATAGAGGACAAGGTGGGGAGGGGAGAGGATAGAGGACAAGGTGGGGAGGGGAGAGGATAGAGGACAAGGTGGGGAGGGGAGAGGATAGAGGACAAGGTGGGGGAGGGGAGAGGATAGAGGACAAGGTGGGGAGGGGAGAGGATAGAGGACAAGGTGGGGGAGGGAAGGTAGAGGACAAGGGGGAGGGGAGAGGATAGAGGACAAGGTGGGGAGGGAGAGGGGGAGGTGGGGGGGAGAGGATAGAGGACAAGGTGGGGAGGGGAGAGGATAGAGGACAAGGTGGGGAGGGGAGAGGATAGAGGACAAGGTGGGGAGGGGAGAGGATAGAGGACAAGGTGGGGAGGGGAGAGGATAGAGGACAAGGTGGGAGGGAGAGGATAGAGGACAAGGTGGGGAGGGGAGAGGATAGAGGACAAGGTGGGGAGGGGGGAGAGGATAGAGGACAAGGTGGGGAGGGGAGAGGATAGAGGACAAGGTGGGGAGGGGAGAGGTGGGGAGGTGGGGGGGAGAGGATAGAGGACAAGGTGGGGAGGGAGAGGATAGAGGACAAGGTGGGGAGGGGAGAGGATAGAGGACAAGGTGGGGAGGGGAGAGGATAGAGGACAAGGTGGGGAGGGGAGAGGATAGAGGACAAGGTGGGGAGGGGAGAGGATAGAGGACAAGGTGGGGAGGGGAGAGGATAGAGGACAAGGTGGAATCTGTAATATTATTTATTCTCCATAGATCCATTGATCTGAAGTCTAGAAAGCCTGTGAATGTTTGTAAAGCCCCATATTAACCCCTCTATTAGCATGTATTATTAGGACGAGATAATATTCAGTGTCCACAAACCCAACAGCCAAGCTGATCGCTTTGTTTAGAAGTGCACCTGTAGGTCTATACATGATTCAACGTTTAGGCTCAGACCTAACAGCTTGGGATCGACCTTCAGGCTCATATTTAACAGCCTGGGATCGACATTTATGCTCATATTTAACTGCTTGATTTCAGAGTTGAGGCCTGATTGTTTCCTCCTCTGAGACAAACACAATTACTGTTTAACTGTCGTAGTATAAAGGTTCTGTTGTAGCAAAAGTGGATTCAGCACAGTGTCATGCATAATACATACCTGACATTCTCATCCTGCTTCCTGTTACCAGCCACACAGTAAAAGGTGTAGGCCTTGGTCCCCAGCCACTTTAAATGTTAGATATTAAAAATTAATGGTCCTGATTAAGACACTTTAAAACCCTGCAAATTGTATATTTAAATATAAAGTCACTGGTGATTAAGCAGGGAGAAATATGAATCCCCGTAGTTAGAACCATTTCCTTCACGGAATTCCACAGCTTGACTTTAGTTCTGAGCAACAGTGATGTTAGGGT
Source organism: Oncorhynchus gorbuscha (assembly GCF_021184085.1). Lineage (NCBI taxonomy): Eukaryota > Metazoa > Chordata > Actinopteri > Salmoniformes > Salmonidae > Oncorhynchus > Oncorhynchus gorbuscha. Next base: position 18,096 of record NW_025749104.1, read on the forward strand.
TAATGCATGTACTGTAGTTCTGAGCAACAGTGATTAACATTAGGGTTAATGCATGTACTGTAGTTCTGAGCAACAGTGATGTTAGGGTTAATGCATGTACTGTAGTTCTGAGCAACAGTGATTAACGTTAGGGTTACTGCATGTACTGTAGTTCTGAGCAACAGTGATTAACGTTAGGGTTAATGCATGTACTGTAGTTCTGAGCAACAGTGATGTTAGGGTTAATCCATGTACTGTAGTTCTTGAGACATAGGGAATATCTCTTTCCTGTGGTCATACAGGGAGACTTGGGTCTGAGTTCCAAATATTACGCTATTTGGTGCACTAATTTGGACCAGGGCTGTACTTTGATCCAGGGCTCTACTTTGAATCAGGCGCTACTTTGAATCAGGGCTCTACTTTAAATCAGGGCTCTACATTGAATCAGGGCTCTACTTTGAATCAGGGCTCTACTTTGAATCAGGGCTCTACATTGAATTGGGGCTCTACTTTGAATCAGAGCTCTACTTTGAATCAGAGCTCTACTTTGAATCAGAGCTCTACTTTGAATAAGAGCTCTACTTTGAATCATCACTTTGAATCAGAGCTCTACTTTGAATCAGAGCTCTACTTTGAATCAGGGCTCTACTTTGAATCAGGGCTCTACTTTGAATCAGGGCTCTACTTTGAATCAGGGCTCTATTTTGAATCAGGGTTCTACATTGAATTGTGGCTCTACTTTGATCCAGGGCTCTACTTTGATCCAGGACTCTACTTTGATCCAGGGCTCTACTTTGAATCAGGGCTCTACTTTGAATCAGGGCTCTACTTTGATCCAGGGTTCTACATTGAATTGGGGCTCTACTTTGATCCAGGGCTCTACTTTGAATCAGGGCTCTACTTTGAATCAGGGCTCTACTTTGAATCAGGGCTCTACATTGAATTGGGGCTCTACTTTGATCCAGGGCTCTACTTTGATCCAGGGCTCTACATTGAATTGGGGCTCTACTTTGATCCAGGGCTCTACTTTGATCCAGGGCTCTACTTTGAATTGGGGCTCTACTTTGATCCAGGGCTATGTAAGGAATAGGGTGCTATTTGTGACCCAGGCCTTGGACGGACTGTGATGGGTAGGAATGGTGAAGCCAGCAGGTCTGATCATGGCCTGAAGTGCCTTGCTGCTGACTCCTTCTGAACCATATGACAGGTCTGATCATGGCCTGAAGTGCCTTGCTGCTGACTCCGTCTGAACCATATGACTTTCCCGTCGGTTGACACGTTGACAGTATTTCCTGGTTTGACACAATTGAAAGTAGTGCTTGACTTAATTCACAGAGATCTGTATATCAACAGCTGGCCTGCTGTCTATACTGTCCAAGGCCCCTTTCTGCTGCCACGTAAAATCATACATGTCACACCTACAATAGGAACTGTTCAAATGATTTGCGAAAGCAAGGTCATTTTCGATAGTCATACTATGTATTTTTTATTTGTGATGGTTTTGCAGCCCTTCCCAAGTTTTCCAACTGTCCTTGTTTTTGAAAAGTTTTTAATGTGTCTTTTTAAGCTGCCTGAAAATAGTTCATTTTGCTTCTGAGTTGCCTCTGAATATGTTTCCTCTCCTGTTTACTGACTTGATTTTTAGACACTGTTTTCGTCTGGTTGTGGAGCTCTTTTGAGTTTACTAACGCTTTATTATTGGAGAAGACGCTGACTTACAGAAACGATTGTACTCAGAGGCGGTATCCTCTTCCAGGTCGCCAGACACCATCATCAGACGCCAGACACCGTCATCAGACGCCAGACTCCAGACACCGTCATCAGACTCCAGACACCATCATCAGACGCCAGACACCAGACGCCAGACGCCATCATCAGACACCATCATTAGACACCAGATGCCAGACACCGTCATCAGATGCCAGA
>NW_025749104.1:25000-27526 GCF_021184085.1 Oncorhynchus gorbuscha
CATACTACAGTTGGCCCTCATACTACATTTGACCCTCATACTACAGTTGGCCCTCATACTACAGTTGGCCCTGATACTACAGTTGGCCTGGATCCTACAGTTGGCCCTCATACTACAGTTGGCCCTCATACTACAGTTGGCTCTCATACTACAGTTGGCCTGGATACTACAGTTGGCCCTGACACTACAGTTGGCCCTCATACTACAGTTGGCCCTGATACTACAGTTGGCCCTCATACTATAGTTGGCCCTCATACTGCAGTTGGCCCTCATACTACAGTTGGCCCTCATACTGCAGTTGGCCCTCATACTGCAGTTGGCCCTCATACTGCAGTTGGCCCTCATACTACAGTTGGCCCTCAAACTACAGTTGGCCCTCATACTACAGTTGGCCCTCATACTACAGTTATTTATACCCTGAACAGTAGACCCTGATATAAAGGTACAGGGGACCATCAGACCTCATTATACCCTGATATAAAGGTACAGGGACCATCAGACCCTGATATATAGGTACAGGGACCATCAGACCCTGATATAAAGGTACAGGGACCATCAGACCTCATTATACCCTGATATAAAGGTACAGGGGACCATCAGACCCTGATATAAAGGTACAGGGGAGCATCAGACCCTGATATAAAGGTACAGGGGACCATCAGACCTCATTATACCCTGATATAAAGGTACAGGGGACCATCAGACCCTGATATAAAGGTACAGGGACCATCAGACCCTGATATAAAGGCACAGGGACCATCAGACCTCATTATACCCTGATATAAAGGTACAGGGACCACCAGACCCTGATTTAAAGGTACAGGGGACCATCAGACCCTGATATAAAGGCACAGGGACCATCAGACCTCATTATACCCTGATATAAAGGTACAGGGACCACCAGACCCTGAAATAAAGGTACAGGGGACCATCAGACCTCATTATACCCGGAATGGCAGTTGGGGCGGCAGGTAGCCTAGTGGTTAGAGCGTTGTACTTGTAACCGAAAGGTTGCAAGATCGAATCACCGAGCTGACTAGGTAAAAATCTGTCACTCTGTAAGTCGCTCTGGATAAAAGCGTCTGCTAAATGACTTAAATGTAAATGTAAATGTAAATATAAAGGTACAGGGGACCATCAGACCTCATTATACCCTGATATAAAGGTACAGGGACAATCAGACCCTGATATAAAGGTACAGGGGACCATCAGACCCTGATATAAAGGTACAGGGACCATCAGACCTCATTATACCCTGATATAAAGGTACAGGGACCATCAGACCCTGATATAAAGGTACAGGGACCATCAGACCCTGATATAAAGGTACAGGGACCATTATACCCTGATATAAAGGTACAGGGTGACAGTAGACCCTGATATAAAGGTACAGGGACCATCAGACCTTGATATAAAGATACAGGGACCATCAGACCCTGATATAAAGGTACAGGGACCATCAGCCCTCATTATACCCTGATATAAAGGTACAGGGACCATCAGACCCTGATATAAAGGTACAGGGGAACAGTAGACCCTGATATAAAGGTACAGGGGACCATCAGACCTTATTATACCCTGACATAAAGGTACAGGGGACCATCAGACCTCATCAGATCAGATCTCCGTGTCGGAGATCTTTGTGGGCTATACTCGGCCTTGTCTCAGGATGGTAAGTTGGTGGTTGTAGATTTCCCTCTAGTGGTGTGGGGGCTGTGCTTTGGCAAAGTGGGTGGGGTTATATCCTTCCTGTTTGGCCCTGTCCGGGGGTGTCCTCGGATGGGGCCACAGTGTCTCCTGACCCCTCCTGTCTCAGCCTCCAGTATTTATGCTGCAGTAGTTTATGTGTCGGGGGGCTAGGGTCAGTTTGTTTTATCTGGAGTACTTCTCCTGTCCTATTCGGTGTCCTGTGTAAATCTAAGTGTGCGTTCTCTAATTCTCTCCTTCTCTCCTTCTTTTCTCTCTCTCGGAGGACCTGAGCCCTAGAACCATGCCCCAGGACTACCTGACATGATGACTCCTTGCTGTCCCCAGTCCACCTGGCCATGCTGCTGCTCCAGTTTCAACTGGCCTGGGCCCTAGGACCATGTCCCAGGACTACCTGACATGAGGACTCCTTGCTGTCCCCAGTCCACCTGGCCATGCTCCTGCTCCAGTTTCAACTGTTCTGCCTTACTATTATTCAACCATGCTGGTCATTTATGAACATTTGAACATCTTGGCCACGTTCTGTTATAATCTCCACCGGCACAGCCAGAAGAGGACTGGCCACCCCACATATGCTCTCTCTAATTCTCTCTTTCTTTCTCTCTCTCGGAGGACCTGAGCCCTAGGACCGTGCCCCAGGACTACCTGACATGATGGCTCCTTGCTGTCCCCAGTCCACCTGACTGTGCTGCTGCTCCAGTTTCAACTGTTCTGCCTTATTATTATTTGACCATGCTGGTCATTTATGAACATTTGAACATCTTGGTCATTTTCTGTTATAATCTCTACCCGGCACAGCCAGAAGAGGACTGGCCACCC
>NW_025749105.1:0-27515 GCF_021184085.1 Oncorhynchus gorbuscha
GCTGCATTAAGTACTACAGTGCATCTCCTCCTCATAGACTGCACCAGATGTGCGAATTCTTGCTGTGAGATGTTACCCCACTCTTACACTAAGGCACCTGAAAGTTCCCGGACATTTCTGGGGGAATGGCCCTAGCCCTCACTCTCCAATGCAACAGATCCCAGACGTGCTCAATGGGATTGAGATCTGCTCTTCGATGGTCATGGCAGAACACTGACATTCCTGTCTTGCAAGAATGACGTACAGAACAAGCAGTATGGCTGGTGGCATTGTCATACTGGAGGGTGATGTCAGGATGAGCCTGCAGGAAGGGTACCACATGAGGCATGAGAATGTCGTCCCTGTAATGCACAACGTTGAGATTGCCTGCAATGACAACAAGCTCATTCGATGATGCTGTGTCACACCGCCCCAGACCATGATGGACCCTCCACCTCCAAATCGATCCCTCTCCAGAGTACAGGCCTCAGTGTAACACTCATTCCTTCAATGATAAACGTGAATCCGACCATCATCCCTGGTGAGAGAAAACCGTGACTAGTCAGTGAAGAGCAGTTCTTGCCAGTTCTGTCTGGTCCAGCGACAGTGGGTTTGCGCTCATCGGCGGCGTTGTTGCCGGTGATGTCTGGTGAGGACAGGGCCTACAAGCCCTCAGTCCAGCCTCTCAGCCTATTGCGGACAGTCTGAGCACTGATGGAGGGAGTGTGCGTTCCTGGTGTAACTCGGGCAGTTGTTGTTGCCATTCTGGTGTCTCACAGTACGGACATTGCAATTTTTTGCCCTGGACTCATCTGCAGTCCTCATGCGTCCTTGCCCATGCCTAAGGCATGTTCAGGCAGATGAGCAGGGACCCCTGGGCATCTTTCTTTTGGTGTTTTTCAGAGTCAGTAGAAAGGCCTCTTAGTATCTTAAAGTTTTCATAACTGTGACCTTAATTGCCTATCGTCTGTAAGCTGTTAGTGTCTTAACGACCGTTCCACAAGTGCATGTTCAAGGATGGCCGAAATATTAAGTGCAAAAAAAGTTCAGATCAGCACAAAAAGAACACAGAAAACAGCATAATTGGTCACTATATACCCCAGCATCCACACTGGAGGAAAATGTACTATTCTACAGTAGGTCTACATCTGTCAATCAACTGATGGCCCAAATCAGCTCATCAACTCAGCCAGAGAAACACAAACAGTAGCCTATTATCGGTTTTCACACCTTTCATTATGTGGCAATGAATAGGCTAATGGATAGCCTACAGAATGTATTGGAACATTAATCATTAATTAAATAGCAAGAGGCCAATTGCATCCATCGATGGCACTAGATTATCACCAGCTGATGTTTCGTTAAAACATCAATATGTGCTAAATTCACCAACACAGCTGATCTCAATTACCGCTCCCTAAAAGATGACTTCGGTGTTACCTTAGTCTTGCTTGCAGCCAAAGTCTTTCAAGATAAGTTTGCTCTCTAGTTGGTATTATTATCAGAACAACTTCGTCCTTTTGGAACAGACTAAGGAGATTTATCTATTTGACAAGCATTCCACACAATAGAAATCAAGTATTTCCTTGTTTAACACAGAATATCTAGTGTGGTAATTTACCTGACACTCTGTATGAATGAAAAGTAACGTTGGTGTAGCCTACTGTTATTATTGTATGTGTTTCCTATTTATGTTATCCATTAAATACAACTGTCTTTAAAAGAAAAGTGTCTGGTATAATCATTTCTTATCAAGAAATATCCCTGGACCGTCCATATTTGAGATGTGTAACTAAATCAAGTCAATCGGGGGATTGAGTTATTTGTGCCAGAAGGGCACAGAATCGAAACCATATGGTAGGCCTATACTGTATGGGCGCAAAGAAGGCAGCTGCCATAACCACTAGACCACACCAGGCAACAGTTGAACTCAATTTTGACTGTTCCTTCGTAACGTCATAGCCTAGAGGAAACAAATATCTATCTTCTGTTATTAAGATATATAAAACAAGTTGTTGATGAGTATGGCTGCATTTCAGATGAAAATAAATACATTTCATGTTTCAGTAATAAGACCTAGGCATAGCGTTTGAGCGAGCGAGAGAGAATATTATTTTGATAGCCGGCCTGATCCCAATTACTTGGCTGCCAACGCATGGAGAGAAAGAGAACTGCTCATTTTCAAGGAATCACAAGGTTCATTTGAATTTCCTAATGCAGCAGGAAAATTATTTGCATCAAAAGAGTGATCAAGTTAAGATCCGACATCAGTAACTGGCAATCCAGGTCAGGTGGGCATGATTTGAAAGCTTGTTCCATTGCCAACATGACTAGTTCAATTATAAAATATGATTTTACAGTGCTAGGCTTTCAAAAGGCAATTCAGAGAAACATCGTAATTTTGATATGAGTAGAAAGGAGTCATGAGCATTCAGGTGCTTGTGCTTCTTCTCATCCCCTTTTCGACAAGAAGGGGACATGATCAATATTGCTGTCATCTAGTTTGTATTTTCACTGCATTAATTAACAAATCATAATGTAAGATTATTGTTTGTGACTTTGCATCTTAGTATTTCCTTTAGGAGAAGACTATCTGTGAGATAGAGGATGATTAGACCTATCAGTCCAAGGGAAATTACCACTCCCTCATGAACAAACTATTGAACCAGAACCAACATAATCACTTAAAGAATAGAACACAGAAGAGAATATTATGGAATGTAAAAGACAGGAAGAAAAATAGCATGAGTGTATTTGGACAGCAGTCGAGTTCTGGATGGATCAATCATTCAGTAGGCTGACAATGGCAGCCTGACACCCACACACACACACACACACACACACACACACACACACACACACACACACACACACACACACACACACACACACACACACACACACACACACACACACACACACACACACACACACACACACACACACACACACACACACACACACACACACACACACACACACACACGCACACAAATATACAGACGAACATTTACGCAAGAACATGCACGCACGCACTCACACACAAACACTAACTCAAGCGCACGAATGCACAAAAACACACACAGAGAGACAACAGACATTGCCTCAGAGAGAGCTTCGATCTTCAGCTGAACCCACAAGGCAGCAGCCAGAGGACAAGGGACATGTAGCTGTGTGTGCGTGTGTGTGAGTGCGTGTGGATGTGTGTGTGCCTGTGTGTGTGCATGTGTGCGTGCGTGTGCATGTGTGCGTGTGTCTGAGACAAAGTGTTCCCTAGTCTAGCTGACCGCAGTATCAGAGATTTGCGACATGTACGGAATCTAGTATGTAACAGTTTTCCTTGGGTTGGGTTTATTTTAATCCTGCTCACAGCTTGCAGCACTCAAGTAATAAATAATTTTGAGCACAGGTGCACGTGACCGTTTGTAATGCCCAACTTAAACACCTGAGTGTGGAACGCAATATGACCTTGGTAAATGTGGTTTAATTTTGGATACCCATATTTGCTAGTTGGGGACCATCAGTAAATTATACAAGGTACATGAGAAAATATTTTAGCTGCAAATTTTAATGACTAAAAACATAAGCCCCCAAAGAAGCATCAAATGAGAAAACAAAAAAAACGGTATGCAACATGAAAATATTGTCCCATTTACATTGTGCAATCCAAAGTTAAATCAATTTTGCCAAGGTTGTACCGGCTGGCTGAAGCAAATTGGTGAAAGAAGTTGGCTAGCTTCCTAGCTAGCCCAAGCTACTTCCAGACACATTACCTGGTTTGCTATGTAGAAGGGTTTGGCAGAGTGAATGTATAAACACTTCACACATGTCGAACTCACACAAGAGACACCCGCATCAAAGCACACCTCCAAGACACACACTTGATTTCAGTCACATTTCCTAATGAGGAGGAGTGAAACCGAAGCTAAACCAGTCAGTTCACCCCCCTTTAATGGGAAACACTGTAAATGCTGTGTAAACACATACACATACAGAGAGAGAGGAGAGAGAGATTTGGTAAACCCTGTAGCACAGTTGGCAGTGAACACTAGTCCTCTGACTGAGACTACAAGGTCACAAGCAGTCAGCCTGAATCAGATCAGTGGGAGAGAGATTACAGAGCATATACCCTAGGGGACACACACACACACACATACACACGCGTGAAGAGATACAGAACCAGTCAAAAGTTTAGACAAACCTACTCATTCCAGGGTTTTTATTTATTTATAAAGATGACATCAAAACTATGAAATAAAGGAAACGTCCCTTTTTCAGGACCCTGTCTTTCAAAGATAATTCGTTAAAATCCAAATACCTTTACAGATCTTCATTGCATAGGGTTTAATCACTGTTTCCCATGCTTGTTCAATGAACCATAAACAATTAATGAACATGCACCTGTGGAATGGTCGTTGAGACACTAACAGCTTACAGACGGTAGGCAATTAAGGTCACAGTTATGAAAACTTAGGACACTAAAGAGGCCTTTCTGCTGACTTTGAAAAACACCAAAAGAAAGATGACCAGGGTCCCTGCTCATCTGTGTGAACGTGCCTTAGGCATACTGCAAGGAGGCATGAGGACTGCAGATGTGGCCAGGGCAATAAATTGCACAATGTCCGTATTGTGAGACGCCTAAGACAGCATTACAGGGAGACAAGACGGACAGCTGATTGCCCTCGCAGTGGCAGACCACGTGTAACAACACCTGCACAGGATCGGTACATCCGAACATCACACCTGCGGGACAGGTACAGGATTGCTACAACAACTGTCTGAGTTACACCAGGAACGTACAATCCCTCCACCAGTACACAGACTGTCCGCAATAGGCTGAGAGAGGCTGGACTGAGGGCTTGTAGGCCTGTTGTAAGGCGGGTCCTCAAAATAAATCACCGGCAACAACGTCGCCTATGGGCACAAACCTACCGTCGCTGGAACAGACAGAACTGGCAAAAAGTGCTCTTCACTGACGAGTCACGTTTTGTCTCACCATGGGTGATGGTCGGATTCACGTTTATTGTCAAAGGAATGAGCATTACACCGGGACCTGTACTCTGGAGAGGGATGAATTTGGAGGTGGAAAGTCCATCATGGTCTGGGGCGGTGTGTCACAGCATCATCGGACTGAGCTTGATGTCATTGCAGGCAATCTCAAAGCTGTGCTTTACAGAAAAGACATCCTCCTCCCTCATGTGGTACCTCATGTGGTACCCTTCCTGCAGGCTCATCCTGACATGACCCTCCAGCATGACAACGCCACCAGCCATACTGCTCGTTCTGTGCATGATTTCCTGCAAGACAGGAATGTCCGTGTTCTGTCATGGCCAGCGAAGAGCCCGGATCTCAATCCCATTGAGCACATCTGGGACCTGTTGGATCGGAGGGTGAGAGCTAGGGCCATTCCCCTCAGAAATGTCCGGGAACTTGCAGGTGCCTTGGTGTAAGAGTGGGGTAACATCTCACAGCAAGAACTGGTCAATCTGGTGCAGTCCATGAGGAAGAGATGCACTGCAGTACTTAATGCAGCTGGTGGCCACACCAGATACTGACTGTTACTTTGGATTTTGACCCCCCCTTTGTTCAGGGATACATTATTCCATTTATGTTAGTCACAAGTCTGTGGAACCTGTTCAGTGTATGGCTCAGTTGTTGAATCTAGCTATTTTCATACAAATATTTACACATGTTACGTTTGCTGAAAGTAACAGAGAGATTGTTTTTCTTTTTTTGCTGGGTTTTGTAATGAAAAGAAGTGTTAAACAAATCAAAATATATTTCATATTTGAGATTCTTCAAAATAGCCTACCTTTGCTTTGATGACAGCATTACACACTCTTGGCATTCTCCCAACCAGCTTCATGAGGTAGTCATCTGGAAATCATTTCAATTAACAGGTGTGTTGTTCACATTTTATTTGTGGAATTTATTTCCTTCTTGATGCGTTTGAGGCAATAACTTGTGTTGTGACAAGGTAGGGGTGGTATACAGAAGATAGCCCTATTTGGTAAAACACCAAGTCCATACTATCGCAAGAACAGCTCAAATAAGCAAAGAGAAACGACAGTCCATCATTACTTTAAGATATGGTCAGTCAATCTGAAAAATGTGCAGTCGCAAAAACCATCAAGCGCTATGATGAAACTAGCTGTCATGAGGACTGCCACAGGAAAGGAAGAACCATAGTTAACAATGCTGCAGAAGGTAAGTACATTAGAGTTAACTGTACCTCAGATTGCAGCCCAAATATATGCTTCACAGAGTTCAAGTAACAGACACATCTCAACATGAACTATCCAGAGGAGACTGCGTGAATCAGGCCTTCATGTTGGAATTGCTTGGGCCAAGAAACACAAGCAATGGACATTAGACCGGTGGAAATCTGTCCTTTTGTCTGATGAGTCCAAATTTGAGATTTATGGTTCCAACAGCCGTGTCTTTGTGTGACGCAGAGTAGGTGAATGGATGATCTCTGCATGTATGGTTCCCGCCCGTAAAGCATGGAGGAGGTGTGATGATGCGGGGGTGCTTTGCTGGTGACACTCTCAGTGATTTATTTAGAATTCAAGGCACACGTAACCAGCCGTGACTACCACAGCATTCTGCAGTGATAGACCATCCCGTCTGGATTGTGCTTAGTGAGACTATCATTTGTTTTTCAGCAAGACAATGACCCAATACACACCTCCAGGCTGTGTCAGGATAATTTGACAAAGAAAGAGAGTGGGGAGTGTTGCATCAGATAACCTGGCCTCTACAATCACCTGACCTCAACCCAGTTGAGATGGTTTGGGATGAGTTGGACCGCAGAGTGAAGGAAAAGCAGCCAACAAGTGCTCAGCGTATGTGGGATCTCCTTCAAGACTGTTGAAAAAGCCTTCTTCATGAAGCTGTTTGAGAGAATGCCAAGAGTGTGCAATGCTGTCATCAAAGCAAAGGTTGGCTATTTTGAAGAATCTCAAATATAAAATATATTTTGATTTGTTTAACAATTAACAATTATTTGGTTACTACAGAATTCCATAAGTGTTATTTCATAGTTTTGAAGTCTTCACTACTATTCAACAGTGTTGAAAATAAATACAAATATTTTTTTAAACTCTTGAATGAGTAGGTGTGTCTATAACTTTTGACTGATACTGTACATATAAACAGACACACAGATACACAGACAGACACAGTCACACAGCAAATTTGCAAGTGTTAAAATCTCAGTGATGTGATACACAATATATACAAAAGTATGTGGACACTCCTTCAAATTAGGGCATTCTGCTATTTCAGCCACACCGTTGCTGACAGGGGTATAAAATCGAGCACACATCCATGCAATCTCCATGGACAAACATTGGCAGTAGAATGGCCTTACTGAAGAGCTCAGAGACTTTCAACATTGGACCATCATAGGATGCCACCGTCCAAAAAGTCAGTTTGTTAAATTTCTGCCCTGCTAGAGCTGCCCCGGTGAACTGTAAGTGCTGTTATTGGAAAGTGGAAACGTCTAGGAGCAACAATGGCTTACCCGCGAAGTGGTAGGCCACACGAGCTCACAGAACGGGACCGAGTCCTGAAGCGCGTAAAGATCATCTATCCTCAGTTGCAACACTCACTACCCAGTTCAAAACTGCCTCTGGAAGGAACGTGAACACAATAACTTTTCGCCAGGAGTTTCATGAAATGGGTTTCCATGGCAAAGCAGCTGCACAGAAGCCTAAGATCAGCATTGCCAATGCCAAGCATCGGCTGGAGTGGTCTAAAGCCTGCAGCCATTGGACTCTGGAGTGGTGGAAACGCGTTCTCTGGAGTGATGAATCACGCTTAACCATCTGGCATTCCGAAAGACAAATCTGGGTTTGGCGGATGCAAGGAGAAGGCTACCTGCCCTAATGCATAGTGCCAACTGTAAAGTTTGGTGGAGGAGGAATAATGGTCTGGGGCTGTTTTTTATGGTTCAGGCTTGGCCCCCTAGTTCCAGTGATGGGAAATCTTAACACTACAGCATACAATGACATTCTAGATGATTCTGTGCTTCCAACTTTGAGGCAGCAGTTTGGGAAAGGCTCATTCCTGTTTCAGCATGACAATGCCCCCCTGCAAAAAGCAAGGTCCATACAGAAATAGTTTGTTGAGATTGGTGTAGAAGAACTTGACTGGCCTGCACAGAGGCCTGACCTCTGGAACGTCGTCTGCGAGCCTAATTCCCCAACATCAGTTTCCGACATCACTAATTATCTTGTGGCTGAATGGAAGCAATTCCCAAAAAATAATGTTCCAACATGTAGTGGAAAGCCTTCCCAGAAGAGTATTGGCTGTTATAACAGCAAAGGGGGTGCCAATTCCATATTAATGCCCATGATTTTAGGATGAGATGTTTGACGGGCACATACCTTTAGTCATGTACATGAGTGTGGATTCTCTCTCCTCTTTGGCAGCGTTAGGATGCCTACAGGGCTCTGGTTTCTCTGCCTTAGTTTCAGGAGGAGGCCAGTGATGTCAGAAGTGTGTTTGTGGTGACAGTAACGTCATTAAGTCCAGCCCGCATCCCAGGGTTACCATATGCCCATTCCTACCGGGGACCTGGGACAGAGAGAGCAGGGTGACGCACTACACATACTCACAGACTGCAGGAGAGCTGGCAAACACACATACATACAGTATACACATACAGGTGAGGAAACTCACAGACACACTCACGCACTGACTTACCTACAAACACACACACACACACACACACACACACACACACACACGCACGCACGCACGCACGCACGCACGCACGCACGCACGCACGCACGCACGCACGCACGCACGCACGCACGCACGCACGCACGCACGCACGCACACACACACACACACACACACACACACACACACACACACACACACACACACACACACACACACACACACACACAACTATAACAGGAGACTAAGAGGTGTCACACACAGAAACACACCTCCTACCCCACCATCCCCACATGAAAAAATACTATAGTATATACAATTGTGTGAATACTACAGTATTTACTGGAGTGTTTTTGTGGACTTTACTGTAGTATTGTGGTATTTACAGTTTACTGCAGTATATTATTATTATATAATACGGTATACTATAATCCATAAACTGTCACGCCTTGGTCATTATATTTTGTGTTTTTGGTATATGTTTGGGTAAGCCAGGGTGTGACATGGGTTTATATGTTGTGTTTTCGTATTGGGGTTTGTAGTATTGGGATTGTGTATGATTAGGGGTGTGTCTAGTTAGGCTTGGCTGCCTGAGGCGATTCTCAATTGGAGTCAGCTGCTTATCGTTGTCTCTGATTGGGAACCGTATTTAGGCAGCCTGAGTTCGCGTTGTATTTTGTGGGTGTTTGTACCTGTCTCTGTGTTAGTCACCAGATAGGCTGTAATTAGTTCACGTTCCATTTGTTGTTTTCTTATTTCAGTTATTTCATGTACCGCGATATATTTCATTAAAGTCATGAGTAACCTACACGCTGCATTTCGGTCTGACTCTCTTCATTCAACAGACAAACGACGTTACATAAACACTACATTAATTACTATATTAGATAATACTGTAGTAAAAACAACTGTATTATCTACTATAGTAATTACTGTAGTGTTTTTGGACTGTAGTATACCGTATTATATAATGTAGTGTTTTTGCAGACTGTAGTATACTGTAGTATTTTATTGTAGTGATTTTGAGGACATCACTGTAGTATTTACTTTAGTGTATTGTTTTATTATATTTGACACAGAGGTGACAAGGCTTTCTCCTTGAGGAAAACTACTAAAATAGCAAATTTCCCATAAATTGTAGGTATGTTTTTTTTGTGTGCATGATACTGTAATATTTACTATAGTATTCTACAGTATACTACAACATTCTATAGTAGGCACTAAACATGATGAAGGGATACCACAGTGTGTAGTATACTGTAGTATTCTACAGTATTGTACAGTTTATAACAGAATTATATAGCAAGTACTGTGGTATTTGTTTCATGTGGGTCCCTCCACCCATCCTTCCTAGATGGCTACAACTGAGCTGAGCGGGACCACAGAGATGGAGAGAGTGGCCGCAGAGATGAGTGAGGAAGAGAGGCTTCTTTCATGTGGGTCCCTCCACCCATCCTTCATATATGGATACAACTGAGAGGGACCACAGAGATGGAGAGAGTGGCCGCAGAGATGAGTGAGGAAGAGAGGCTTGTTTCATGTGGGTCCCTCCACCCATCCTTCCTAGATGGCTACAACTGAGCGGGACCACAGAGATGGAGAGAGTGGCCGCAGAGATGAGTGAGGAAGAGAGGCTTGTTTCATGTGGGTCCCTCCACCCATCCTTCCTAGATGGCTACAACTGAGCGGGACCACAGAGATGGAGAGAGTGGCCGCAGAGATGAGTGAGGAAGAGAGGCTTGTTTCATGTGGGTCCCTCCACCCATCCTTCCTAGATGGCTACAACTGAGAGGGACCACAGAGATGGAGAGAGTGGCTGCAGAGATGAGTGAGGAAGAGAGGCTTGTTTCATGTGTGTCCCTCCACCCATCCTTCCTAGATGGCTACAACTGAGAGGGACCACAGAGATGGAGAGAGTGGCCGCAGAGATGAGTGAGGAAGAGAGGCTTGATTTAGAATTTCAAGACCCCTTGAAGAATAAAAAAAAACATTAAATTGATTTTTGGCCTTACTGCTATAAGCCCATACAAACGCAATGATTAACAGATTCACTACATTGAACATCCAAAGTGTCTGTCCTATATCTGGGAGATATAAGAAAGGAAACATTTGTTTGTTTTCTCTACATGTATATAATCCCTTATTTTTGGATCTAAGCAGTTTTTATATATACTACCATTCATCTTTTCAACTGGTACTGGGGGACCTTCAGACCTACGTGTTTTTGTTCATCTCATTTTTCCATAGAGGGGTCCTAATAGTTTGCAGGCCAAACCGTTCAGACGCTACAGACGTTTTGTGAGTAGACTGATTTTCCGGATGTCTCATTGTCTGATAAAGACCGCTCTAGCTCTGTCACCTTTCACCGCAGATGTGGAAGTGCGACATAGGCGCATATGGTCGATTGAGCTTAAACTGAGCAAGTTTTATGGGGATATTTTTATTATGCAACATTTCTGTTGTGTGTTTTTGTTTCTACTTTACTTTTTTAGATTTAAAAAAAAATTGTACTACTGCATTGTTGGGAAAGAGCAAGAAAGAAAGGCATTTCACTGTACTGATGCACATGACAATGACATGTTTTAACACACAGACAAATAGGGGGGGACTGTGGTACGTGGCTGTAAATATCTCTAAATGTACTTCAAGCTCTACATGCAGTCATGGCCTCTGTAGAGTGAATATAAAGCTGACTGATCTGCATGAGAACTGCACTGACTGATCTGCCTGAGAACTCATACACATCACTTATAAGGACTTTTACTCCTATTCTATTTCAAATGTTATACAGCCAACCTTTAAAAGCACATTTAGTTGTTCTTTAAGAAACACAGCAGTAAGATTAAAACCAATAGTGAATATCGTAATGACAAAGAACATTTTCATCAGCCTTATGGCCCTCTTTATCTCTCTCTCACTTCCCTCTCCCTCCCTCCTTCCCTCCCTCCTACATGTATGAGCAGCCAGCAGTCAACCAGGCGTGATGGTCCGTGACAGTAGCTGTGTGCTACGGGTCATTAACCAGATGGGAGCCAGGGTTGTCACGCTGTCTGAGCCTTTAGAGAAGACACAACACGTCTGCTGGGAGACTGGTGGCCGTGTGTGTATGTGTGTGTGAGTGAGTGTGTGTCTCTATAACATATATATGAATGAATGTGAAGACTCAATAACGCTTTGAAGCCAAATGAAGTGGGTTATTATTGCGTCTCATGAAGATATAACATGGGCAGTTTGAGCTACTCCAGGAAGAGACGGGGGCTCAGTGCTTCCCCCTTTCATTGAGTAGTAACTCAAGATGAAGGCCGACCAGGGTACTGTAGGCTGCCATTAGTAACAAAAATATCCATTTAACTTCGTCTGGGTGCGAAATAAAAATAAAAACAGACATCTGGTGTATTAGAAGCAATTACTGGTACCATGATTGACTACTAATCTTTTGATTTTTTTTACACAAAGATTGACATTTTTCCATTCACTATAATAAGTAAACAACAAAACAACTTGGAAGATCGTGATTGGTAAAGATTCTGCGGTGGTGTTCAAATGTATGGGAAAGTAGTTTTTGTTCTTTTAAAATGATCACTACTAATTTATTGTACATCTTTGAAAACAGATTAACAGCCTGCTGCCTGCCATAACTTTAGCTTCATGCTTCAAATCAAATATAATTGTATTTGTCAGAACGGGTGTAGACTTTATTGTGAAATGCTTGCTTGCGAGGCTTTCCCAATGATGCAGAGTAAAAAATTGCTTACGAGCCCTTCCTAACGATGCAGACTAAGAAACTCAAATAGTAAAACGAGGAAAAAATACACATGAATGAGGCTATATATAGGGAGTACCAGTACCAGTACCAGATTAATATGCAGGAGTAGGAGGTGTTTGAGATGGATACAGTTGAAGTCGTAAGTTTACATAGACTTAGGTTGGAGTCATTAAAACTCGTTTTTTAACCACACATTTTTTGTTAACAAACTATAGTTTTGGCAAGTCGGTTAGGACATCTACTTTGTGCATGACACAAGTAAATTTTCCATCAATTGTTTACAGACAGATCATTTTACTTGGGTCAAGTGGGTCAGAAGTATACATACACATAGTTGACTGTGCCTTTAAACAGCTTGGGAAATTCCAGACAATTATGTCATGGCTTTAGAAAATTCTGATAGGCTAATTGACATCATTTGAGTCAATTGGAGGTGTACCTGTGGATTTATTTCAAGGCCGACCTTCAAACTCCGTGTCTCTTTGCTTGACATAATGGGAAAATCAAAAGAAATTGGCCAAGACCTCCACAAGTCTACATAAAAATGTGTATACCTCCACAAGTCTGGTTCATCCTTGGGAGCAATTTCCAAATGCCTGAAGGTACCACGTTCATCTGTACAAACAATAGTACGCAAGTATAAACACCATGGGACCACGCAGCCGTCATATCGCTCAGGAAGAGATGTGTCCAAGAGATTAACATATTTTGGTGCAAAATGTGCAAATCAATCCCAGAACAACAGCAAAGGACTTTGTGAAGATGCTGGAGGAAACAGGTACAAAGTATCTATATCCACAGTAAAACGAGTCCTATAACGACATAACCTGAAAGGCCGCACAGCAAGGAAGAAGCCACTGCTCCAAAACTGCCATAAAAAAGTCAGACTACGGTTTGTAACTGCACATGGGGACAAAGATTGTATGTCTTGGAGAAATGTCCTCTGGTCTGATGAAATAAAAATAGAACTGTTTGGCCATAATGACCATCGTTATGTTTGGAGGAAAAAGGGGGAGGCTTGCAAGTCGAAGAACACCATTCCAACCGTGAAGCATGGGGGTGGCAGCATCATGTTGTTGAGGTGCTTTGCTGCAGGAGGGACTGGTGCACTTCACAAAATAGATGGCGTCATGAGGGAGGAAAATTATGTGGATATATTGAAGCAACATCTCAAGACATTAGTCAGGAAGTTAAAGCTTGGTCTCAAATGGGTCTTCCCAATGGACAATGACTCCAAGCATACTTCTAAAGTTCTGGAAAAATGGCTTATGGACAACAAAGTCAAGGTATTGGATTGGCCGTCACAAAGCCCCAACCTAAATCCCATAGAAAATTTGTGGGCAGAACTAAAAACGTGCGTGCGAGCAAGGAGGCCTACAAACTTGACTCAGTTACACCAGCTCTGTCAGGAGGAGTGGGCCAATATTCACCCACCTTATTGTGGGAAGCTTGTGGAAGGTTACCCGAAACGTTTAACCCAAGTCAAGCAATTTAAAGGCAATGCTACCAAATACTATTTGATTGTATGTAAACTGCTGACCCACTGGGAATGTGATGAAAGAAATAAAACTGAAATAAATCATTCTCTCTACTATTATTCTGACATTTCACATTCTTAAAATAAAGTGGTAATCCTAACTGACCAAAGACAGTGACTTTTTACTGGGATTAAATGTCAGGAATTGTGAAAAACTGAGTTTAAATGTATTTGGCAAAGGTGTATGTAAACTTCCGACTTCAACTGTAGGTACTTGAAGCAACTGGGCTTTAGGATAGATAATAATAAGAGTAAAATAAAGGACAGAGTAGCAGCAGCATATGATGAGTGTAAAAGTGTGTGTGTGTGTTTCTGTGTGTATGAATGCGTGCGTACGTGTGCATGTGTTTGTGTTGTGTCGTTATGTGTGTGTGTGTTATGTGTGTGCGTGTGTATGTAGTGTATGTGAATGTGTGTAGGTTTTGGGTGAGTGTGTATATAGTGTGCATATATAGTTTTGTGAGTGTGCATAGAGTCAGTTCAAGATAGGGTTAGTGCAGATACTCAGAGTAACCATTTAATTAACTATCTATCAGTCTTATGGGTAGAGTGTAGAAACTGTCTAGGAGCCTGTTGTTCCGAGAGCCGATGCTCTGGTACCATTTGCCGGATGGTGGCAGAGTGAACAGTATGGCTTGGGTTGCAATCTTTTGGGCCTTTCTCTGACACCACCTGATATAGAGATCCTGGATGGCAGGGAGTTCGACCCACAGTGATGTACTGGGCTGTCCACACCACCTTCTGCAGCGCTTTGTCTTCAAGGGTGGTGCATTTGCCATATCAAGCGGTAATACAGCCCGTCAAGATGCTCTCGATGGATCAGTTGTAGAACTTTTTGAGGATCTGAGGGCCCATGCCAAATCTTTTCAGCTTCCTAAGTGGAAAGAGGCGCTGACATGCCCTCCTTTGTCTCACAGACATTGAGGGAGAAGTTATTATCCTGGTACCACACTGAAAAGTCTTTGACCTCCTCCCTGTAGGCTGTTTCATTGCCGTCGGTGATCAGGCCTACCACCATCGTGTTATCAGCAAACTTAATGATGGTGTTGGAGTCGTGTACAGTTGTGTTGAACAGGGAGTACAGGAGGGACTAAGAAAACAACCCTGAGGGGCCCACATGTTGAGGGTCAGCGTGGGGGAGGTGTTGTTGCCTACCCTCACCGCCTGTCGCCTGCCCATCAGGAAGTCCAGGATTCAGTTGCCGAAGGAGATATTCAATTCCAGGGTCCCCAGCTTGGTGATGAGCTTAGAGGGGACTATGTTGTTAAATGCTGAGATAGTAGGTACATATTGACGAATCCCGTGACAGATGTGTTAAACTCTTCAATGCTGTTGGATGGAATCCAGGTACATATCCCAGTCTGTACTAGCAAAATAGCATTGTAGCCTTGCGTCTGCTTCATCAGACCACTTCCATATTGAGCAAGACACTGGAAAGTCATTTTGAGCTTTTGTTTGTAAAGAAGAAGCAGGAGAATACAGTTGTGGTCAGATTTGCCAAAAGGAGGACAAGGGAGGATCTTGTATGCATTTCTGTGGGTAGAATACAAGTGGTATAGAGTGTTAGTGCCCAGAGTGATGCAGGAAGTGTTGGTCAAAGTGTGGTAGAACAGTTTTAAGTCTCTATGCGTCAAAGTCTCCATTTTTTCCCAGGGCCCCCTTTTAACAGTTGAAAAATGTGACATTTTACTGCTTTTGTTTCTAGCCTAAGTCATCATGACTATATGGATAGTTTTAGATCAGTATAAAAATGTAAATATGTTTGTTCAAGGAAGGTCCCCCCGCCCCGACATAAAACATTGGAGCCCCTTTGAGGGGTGCACCCCCAAGGTTGGGAACCCTGATGTAGACATCTGTGATAATAACAGATGAGAACTCTTGATAGATAAAAGCCTCTGGATCACAGGGCTCATGCAAAATATTTTCAGCCTCCTGTGGGGGAAGAGGCGCTATCAGGCCATCTTTACGACTGTGTGGGTGATGTAGACAGCCATGATAATTACAGATGAGAACTCTTTTGTTAGATAAAATGGTCTGCAGCTTACCACGAGCTATTCTATATAAGTTGAGCAAAAGCTTGAGATTTCCTTCACACTGAAAGTTGTTGTTTATGAAAAGTCACACCCATCCTCCTTTGGACTTGCCCGAGGACGGTTTTGTCAGATCGTGTCCCTGCATTGAGAAACAACTGAGTTCTATGTATATGGAGTCATCCAGTCACGTCTCTGCTGGGCACATAATATTGTAGATTTTCAAGTCTCTCTGATAGGAGACTTTCAAACTAAGCTCATCCATCTTATTCTCGAGTGACTGGACGTTTGCCAACAGAACAGAGGGGAGTGCCGGTCAATTTTCTCTTCGCCTCAGTCTCACCAGGATGCTGGCTCATCTACCGTATCTATGCCTATAGCGTTTTGGTAGCCCATGAAGCAAAGGAATGCGGTCTGGTATGGTAAAGTTGAAATCGAGGTTAGTGACTGTCAATCTGATGTCCAGAAGTACTTGGTGATCTTACGTAGCAAAACTTGAAATGTTGTTTTATACATTGGATAAAAGTACAGACTCAGAGCTAGAAAATTGTATATCACCCACCCACCCAGCATTGAAGGTCCCCAAGAACACAGTAAAATGGAAGAAGTTTGGAATCATCAAGACTCTTCCTAGAGCTGGCCACCTGGCCAAAATGAGCAATCGGGGGAGAAGGGCCTAGGTCAGGAAGGTGACCAAGAACCTGATGGTCACTCTGACAGAGTTGCAGAGTTCTTCTGTGGAGATGGGAGAACCTTCCAGATGGACGTCTGGCTTGGAGTTTGTCAAGAGGCACCTAAAGGACTCTCAGCACATGAGAAAAAAGCAAAGTGCAGAGAATCCTTGATGAAAACCGGCTCCAGAGCACTCAGGATCTCAGACTGGGGCGAAAGTTCACCTTCCAACAGGACAACGAGCCTAAGCACAGAGCCAAGACAATGCAGGAGTGGCTTCGTGACAAGTCTCTGAATGTCCTTGAGTGGCCCAGCCAGAGCCCAGGATTGAACCCGATTGAACATCTTTGGGGAGACCTGAAAATAGCTGTGTAGCAACGCTCTCCTACTACTGACAGAGCCTGAGAGGATCTGCAGAGAAGAATGGGAGTAACTTCCCAATACAGGTGGCCAAAGCTTGTAGACTCAATGCTGTAATCGCTGCCCTAAGGTGCTCAACAAAGTACTGAGTAAAGGGTTTACTTATGTAAATCTGATTAAAAATATATATATATACATAAATTAGCAAACATTTCTAAAGACTTGTTTTTGCTTTGTCATTATGGGGTATTGTGTGTAGATTTTAAAAAATGTAATACATTTTAGAATAAGGCTGTAACGTATCGCCAGACTTTATTTGAGTTTATTTTCGAATCAATGAGCCCAATCAGTCCTCCATGACAACAAATCATAAACAAGAAAGTAGAGCTGGCTAATAAGTCCTTAGTTTTGGGGTTATGCTCAGGGTAAACAATTTGGCTAGTCTATACTTCCATATTTATAGTCACCTCATGCAAGTGAGCAACCTTCTAGAAAGCTCGCTAGCAAAACAGCTAATTTCAAAGTGGTCTAACCATACAAATGTTCTGTTGTAAACATCTTTGCTGCTGACTAAATAACACACAGTAACATCTGTAACATTCTGACATGAACAAATACATTAGAAATTGCATTCATACCCGAAAGGGTATAAATACATAGATAAATCACATGGAGATGTAGATTCGGCTTCAATCACTTGTAATGGGTGAGCTGGGAAGCCAAGTGTGCCCCTATAGGAATTCCTACATATAACCAATCAAACTCAGATCAAACATCAATAGAACAAACAGATCGTATAATCAACATTTAGATAAATGAACAGCATATTACATACTGGTACATATTATGTTTCTGAATAATTATTTAGTTGTTCTCGCAGCTCCAAATGAAACAAATATGGAATAAAAAAATATACAGTTAGTGTGATATAATTAAAAGTGCTGTGAGAACAAAACATCACCATGATGCTGTGCATGGCTGCTCCTCTTGTGGAGCTGAACTACAAGTGGAAGATGGAAGATGGGCATGACCTGTGCCCGACCTTCCTAGGCATTGGTCACCTGTGAAAGGCCCTCTCTTACCCCTGCATTATTTGTGCCATCCTGCCTGTGGAGGAGTGAAGCATGGCCAGCCAGAGTTGAGGGCCTGGTTTCCACAGATAATTTACCAGTGTCTGGCATTGTTCATCAGGACCCTTTCCAGGGCCACCAAAATAGTGAAAAGTCATGAAACCGATGGCGGCCTTTATTGAACAGGATGAGGACTCAGCCAACATGGCTAGGGAACTGCCAACTAGTATTGTGGACCCATTCAACATCAACGCTAAGAATGGGCAGAGGAGTCAATCCAAGGCTCGGATCACAGTCAGAAGAAAGCTCTGCCTCCCTAAATGCTGTCCTGCATGCGGCCTTAGCTCGGCTAGAGCTTAATTACCCTCAAGCCACAGCCCCTGAAGGTGTGCCACCTTCACCAGCTTTTCTTACGGGGCTTCAAAGATGCTTGGCAGACCGGCGTGCTCTTGCCCACCACAGCAAGGATAGTTAGACTCCATCTGCCATGAGTGACGCAAAACAACATGGGCTCTACTATATGCCTAAGGTGGATGAATGCATAGCATAGCTGATGATCTCCCCAGATGAAGTCCTGAAGTATGACGTCCGCTGCCCCAGACCTCAGTGCAGGTCCACTGATTAACTACTGTCATGGGTCTACGACACAGCAGCCCACATGGCCCGTATTGGGAATTCTCTCTCAGTGCTCATGCTAGAAAAGAAAAAGATGCTCCAACCAGTGCACACAGACCTGGACATCTGCATAACGCAGGTGCTTGCCAGACCCAGGTGGTGACGCAGCCACAAACACTCGTAGGGGTAGAAGCTATGGCGTGATTCGGCCAGTTTACCAAACAGCAGCAGCTGACCTACTGGGCATCTCACTCCTCAGACCCATGGGTAGTCGTGACTCTTTCAAGGGTACAGGCTGCTGTTCCGACGCTGACCCCCATCATTCTCAGGGGTCAGAATGACCACAGCCCTCCTGAAAGCTTACACCCTCAACCAGAATATTACATCTCTCCTGGAGAATAGTGCGGTCACAAGATTAAAAGCATCATAACAGATTTTACTTAAACTATTTCCTGGTTCCAAGAAAGACAGAGGCTTCCGTCCAGTTCTGGATTTAAAACGGTTCAATGTTTTCCTAAAAGTTCTCCCCTTCCACATTTTGCGGATGGTTGACCGTAGCCACAGGGGAATGGTTCACGTCCCCGGACTTAAAGAATGCTTACTTTCACATTCCTGTGTTACCTGAACACAGACGTTTCCTGTGATTCGGCTCCCTGGCTCCAAGATGCTTGAGTGCAGCCCTGAGCTTCCTCCAGCTAGAGGGGATCAAGATCCTTCCTTACCTCAGTGACTGGCTCATCTTACCTTGAACAAAGAAAAGAGCAACTTTACATCACGCCAAAGGTCACCTTAATTGTCATGACTCTGAACTCTCACACCATGAGGGCCTGTATAACCCATCGATAAAAGACAGTACTGTGCAGCCGTCTTCATGGACCTTGCCAAGGCTTTCGACTCTGTCAATCACCATATTCTTATCGGCAGACTCAGTAGCCTCGGTTTTTCTAATGACTGCCTTGCCTGGTTCACCAACTACTTTGCAGACAGAGTTCAGTGTGTCAAATCGGAGGGCATGATGTCCGGTCCTCTGGCAGTCACAGGGTTCAATTCTCGGGCCGACTCTTTTCTCTGTATATATCAATGATGTTGCTCTTGCTGCGGGCGATTCCCTGATCCACCTCTACGCAGACGACACCATTCTGTATACTTCCGGCCCGTCCTTGGACACTGTGCTATCTAACCTCCAAACAAGCTTCAATGCCATACAGCACTCCTTCCGTGGCCTCCAACTGCTCTTAAACGCTAGTAAAACCAAATGCATGCTTTTCAACCGTTGGCTGCCTGCACCCGCACGCCCGACTAGCATCACCACCCTGGATGGTTCCGACCTAGAATATGTGGACATCTATAAGTACCTAGGTGTCTGGCTAGACTGTAAACTCTCCTTACAGACTCATATCAAGCATCTCCAATCTAAAATCAAATCTAGAGTCGGCTTTCTATTCTGCAACAAAGCCTCCTTCACTCACGCCGCCAAATTTACCCTAGTAACTGACTATCCTACCGATCCTCGACTTCCGCGATGTCATCTACAAAATAGCTTCCAACAGCAAACTGGATGCAGTTTATCACAGCGCCATCCGTTTTGTTACTAAAGCACCTTATACCACCCACCACTGCGACCTGTATGCTCTAGTCGGCTGGCCCTGGCTACATATTCGGCGCCAGACCCACTGGCTCCAGGTCATCTACAAGTCCATGCTAGGTAAAGCTCCGCCTTATCTCAGTTCACTGGTCACGATGGCAACACCCACCCGTAGCACACGCTCCAGCAGGTGTATCTCACTGATCATCCCTAAAGCCAACACCTCATTTGGCTGCCTCTCGTTCCAGTTCTCTGCTGCCTGTGACTGGAACGAATTGCAAAATCGATGAAGTTGGAGACTTTTATCTCCCTCACCAACTTCAAACATCTGCTATCTGAGCAGCTAACCGATCGCTGCAGCTGTACATAGTCTATCGGTAAATAGCCCACCCAATTTTACCTACCTCATCCCCATACTGTTTATATTTATTTACTTTTCTGCTTTTTTGCACACCAATATCTCTACCTGTACATGACAATCTGATCATTTATCACTCCAGTGTTAATCTGCAAAATTGTAATTATTCGCCTACCTCCTCATGCCTTTTGCACACAATGTATATAGACTCTTTCTTTTTTTTCCTACTGTGTTATCGACTTGTTAATTGTTTACTCCATGTGTAACTCTGTGTTGTCTGTTCACACTGCTATACTTTATCTTGGCCAGGTCGCAGTTGCAAATGAGAACTTGTTCTCAACTAGCCTACCTGGTTATATAAAGGTGAAATAAAAATAAAATAAAAACCCCTCATGGCATGGACAGCATTCTTCTTCTGCAACAATTTCAGTTGTAAGGCATTGGTGAAAATACAAACGTTCCTACAACTGATAGGCTTGCTCGAGGCGGCCTCCATTTTCTTCAGTCTGAGAAGAAAGTTCCCATTTGTCTAAAATGCACCAAAAGTCATATGTTACCGCCGTGTCCGGGGTCACCGACCGACCGACCGAACTAGCATGAAGAACTCACACATAACAGATAAAATGTCTATTCTGTCTATTTTCTGCTGGCTTTAAATTCTTTAAAGACCCAGTGCAGTAAAACACATGATTGTCCTGTTTTATATATTCACTCACTGGCTAGTTTATTAGGTACATCACACTGTTCACAAAAATGGATTGTGGCCGTGGCTACATAAAGCAGACAGACAGGTATTGAGACATTCAGTTACTGTTTGATTGAACAATAGAATGAGTAGAACGGGCCTGCCGAGGTGCGCAGCCATCTAAGGCATTGCATCGCAGTACTGGAGGCATTACTACAGACCTGGGTTGACCCCGGTCGCCAGTTGAATGGTGTTTCCTCTGAAACATTGGTGCTGTGCTGTAGGCTTCCAGGTTAGGCTGGCGGGTGTTATGGAGCACGATTAGGCAGGTCATGTTTCGGACTGACTTCACCTTCGCCTCTCCCAAGCCTGTTTTGCAGCGAGTTGCAGCGATGAGACAAGATCGTAAATGAAATTGGGAGAAAAAAGGGGGTAAAATACACAAAATATATATACAGCTGAAGTCAGAAGTTTACATACACCTTAGCCAAATACATTTAAATTAAGTTTTTCACAATTCCTGACATTTAATCCTAGCAAAAATTCTCTGTGTTACGATCACCAATTTATTTTAAATTCCCAGTGGGTCAGAAGTTTACTCAATTAGTATTTGGTAGCATTGCCTTTAAGTTGTTTAACTTGGGTCAAACGTTTCAGGTAGCCTTCCACAAGCTTCCCACAATAAGTTGGGTGAATTTTGGCCCATTCCTCCTTACATAGCTCGTGTAACTAAGTCATTTTGTAGGCCTCCTTGCGTTCACATGCTTTTTCATTTCTGCCCAACGAAATGTTCGATAGGATTTAGGGCAGGGCTTTGTGATGGACACTCCAATACCTTAACTTTGTTGTCCTTCAGCCATTATGCCAGAACTTTGGAAGTATACTTGCGGTCATTGTCCATTGTCAACAACATGATGCTGCCACCTCCGTGCTTCATGGTTGGGATGGTGTTCTTCAGCATGCAAGCCTCCCCCTTTTTCCTCCAAACATAACAATGGTCATTATGGCCAAAGAGTTCTATTTTTGTTTCATCAGACCAGAGGACATTTCTCCAAAAAAGTACGATCTTTGTCCCCATGTGCAGTTGCAAACCGTAGTCTGGCTTTTTTATGGCGGGTTTGGAGCAGTGGCTTCTTCCTTGCTGAGTGGTCTTTCAGGTTATGTCGATATAGGACTCGTTTTAGTGTGGATATAGATACTTTTGTACCTGTTTCCTCCAGAATCTTCACAAGGTCCTTTGCTGTTGTTCTGTGAACGTACCAAAGTACGTTCATCTCTAGGAACGCGTCTCCTTCCTGAACGGTATGACGGTTGCATGGTCCCATGGTGTTTATACTTCCGTACTATTGTTTGTACAGATGAACGCGGTACTTTCAGGCATTTGGAAATTGCTCCTAAGAATTATTCAGACTTGTGGAGGTCTACAATTTCTTTTCTGAGGTCTTGGCTGATTTCTTTTGATTTTCCAATGTCGTCAAGCAAAGAGGCACTGAGTTTGAAGGTAGGCCTTGAAATACATCCACTGGTACACCTCCAATGGACTCAAATTATGTCAATTAGCCTGTCAGAATCTTCTAAAGCCATGACATCATTTTCTGGAATTTTCCAAGCTGTTTAAAGGCACAGTCAACTAGGGTATGTAAACTTCTGATCCACTGGAAATGTGAAATAGTGAATTATAAGTGAAATCATCTGTCTGTAAACAATTGTTGGAAATATTACGTGTGTCATGCACAAATTAGATGTCCTAACCGACTTGCCAAAACTATACTTTATTAACAGAAAATTTGTGGAGTGGTAGAAAAACTAGTTTGAATGACTCCAACATAGTGTATGTAAGCTTCCAACTTCAACTGTATATAACAGTAATGGGCAGAACAAGTTAACTAAGCCACTGAGTGTGGTATGATCTTCGGTGCCTGGCGAGCAGGATCCAGTATCTTAGATATGGCTGCCCTTCTGGACTTTTCATGCATGACAGTGTCTAGGGTTTAGCAATAATGGTGCGACAAACAAAACATGTCCAGTCAGATGTAGTCCTATGGGGGCGAAAATAGCATGTTGATGAGAGAGGTCAAAGAAGAATGGCAAGTATTGTGCAAGCTAACAGGCGGGCCACAAACAGACAAGTAGCGGAACAGTACAACAGTGGTGTGCAGAACGGCATTTTGGAACGCACAACTCGTCGATCCATGTTATGGAACGGCTATTGCAGCAGATGACCACACATCAGGAAAAAAACAAGTAGAGGCTCCAGTGGGCATGTAATCAATAATTCTGGATTGAGAATTGAGTTGAATTGAGGAGTGAAAAAACATTGCCTGGTCCGACGAATCCCGCTTTCTGTTCTGCCATGCTGATGGCAGTGTCAGGATTTGGAGTAAACAGTATTTGTCGAATGGACCCATCCTGCCTGGTACAAGCTGGTGGCGGTGGTGTATCAATCAATCAATCAAATGTATTTATAAAGCCCTTCTTACATCAACTGATGTCACAAAGTGCTGTACAGAAACCCAGCCCAAAACCCCAAAACAGCAAGCAATGCAGGTGTTGAAGCACGTTGGCTAGGAAAAACTCCCTAGAAAGGCCAGAACCTAGGAAGAAACCTAGAGAGGAACCAGGCTATGAGGGGTGGCCAGTCCTCTTTTGGCTGTACCGGGTGGAGATTATAACAGAACATGGCCAAGATGTTCAAATGTTCATAGATGACCAGCAGGGTCAAATAATAATCATCACAGTGGTTGTCGAGGGTGCAACAGGTCAGCACCTCAGGAGTAAATGTCAGTTGGCTTTTCATAGCCGATCATTCAGAGTATCTCTGCCGCTCCTGCTGTTTCTAGAGAGTTGAAAACAGTAGGTCTGGGACAAGGTAGCACGTCCGGTGAACAGGTCAGGGTTCCATAGCCGCAGGCAGAACAGTCGAAACTGGAGCAACAGTACAGCCAGGTGGACTGGAGACAGCAAGGAGTCATCATGCCAGGTAGTCCTGAGGCCTGGTCCTAGGGCCTAGGGGTCCTCCGAGAGAGAGAAAGAAATAGAAAGAGAGAAAGAATGAGAGCATACTTAAATTCACACAGGACACTGGAGAAATATTCCAGATATAACAGACTGACCCTAGCCCCCGACACATAAACTACTGCAGCATAAATACTGGAGGCTGAAACAGGAGGGGTAAGGAGACACTGTGGCCCCGTCCGACGATACCCCCGGACAAGGCAAAACAGGCAGGATATAACCCCACCCACTTTGCCAACGTACAGCCGCCACATGACTAGAGGGGATAACTTCAACCACCAACTTACCATCCTGAGACAAGGCTGAGTATAGCCCACAAAGATCTCCCTCACAGCACAACCCAAGGGGGGGCCGTGGCATGGGGAATGTTTTCCTGGCACACGTTATGTCCCTTGATACCAATTGAGCAACGAAAGTTTCCGACACCCTGTAGAATCCGTTCCCTGAATAATTCAGTCTGTTCTGGATGCAAAGGAGCGTCCAATCCATACTAGTTGAGTGTTCCTAGTAAACTGGCCAGGTCACAATATGAGGTTGGAATAATACTGTGAAATTGTGAAAATGACAATAATGCCCCTTTAGTGTATGACCTGGTTGGGATGGAGGTTTAATCGACCAATATAAAGAGAGTTCCAAACTTCTCTGCCAATAACAACTATTTTTTTGTTTTCCCCTACCCACTCAGACCATTCCCAGACAGTGCTAGCAAAATTCTTGCTTGAGAAATTGCCCTTTGCTAAGAAGCTATTTTGACAATTTAATTTTAAATCAATCACAGTGAGGTACTTAATTGTTACCCAGAAATGATTTGATATTGAGATAAAAATGGCTGCGTTGGACCTTTAATGCTACATCAATGGATTCAGTATTTAATCCCCTCTCCCTCTCCCTATCTCTCCCTTCCTTTCCACCCTCCTCCCCTCTTTCTCCCTTGGTTTCAGTGTCTCTAAGTCATGTCCCTGTTAAGCGTTTTTTGGATACAGAGTGAGTTATGTGGGCCATGATGTGGGTGCAGGGCTATAAGAGCAGCCAACATTAAAGACACCGTTAGGGAGAGAACCCTGCTCTAGCTCAACATCACTGCTGTGACAAACACACAGTCCTGAGCCAAAGAGAGCCCTGAATGTGTGTTCCTGTGTGTGTGCGGCTCATAGATATTTTGGTCTTATTCATCCTCCACATATTGCCTGTACACTAGCACAGCCCAGTGGCCAACCAGTGTCTCTACAGCAGAGTTCCATAATGACTCCACACATACAGTAGTTGTTGGCCTATAAATAGGCTAGACGGGTGATCCTTCTCACAGCATTTCAGTCTAACTAGCTTAGAAATAATACCATAATTTAGGATGCATCTGAGGAGGGTTTGACCAGCTTCTGCAGCTCATCCGCCATTGAGGTGAAACATGAAATATGTCATTTCCATACTGGATGTAGGCGAATGATGAGGTACACTTCAGGCAGCTGATTCACGACCAACTGTAGACTAGCTTACTCAGCCAACAACCAGCCCCAAGATACGACCAAAGGGCGCTATTATTCCTGACGTTGTTTGACCTCGGACGTCCCAACTCAGCCTGCGCAGTGGGTTATACATCGCGTCCCCCGCGACCAGCTCGTACATAAAACATCCTCCATTCACGGTGCAAAGATGTCGGTTTTCTCCTTTACTATACTGAACAAAAATATAAACGCAATATGTAAAGTGTCGATCCCATGTTTCATGAGCTGAAATTATTCCAAAATAATCCACTTGCACAAAAAGCTTATTTGTCTAAATATCCGATGCACAAATTTGTTTAAACCCCTTTTACACCTTTGCCAAGATAATCCATCCACTAGACAGGTGTGTCATATCAAGAATCTGATTAAACAGCATGATCATTACACAGTTGCACCTTGTGCTGGGGATAATAAAAGACCAATGTGCAGTTTTGTCACACAACACAATGCCACAAGTTTTTATTTTTAACCTCCTTTTTCTCCCCAATTACAATATTGTGTCATTGCTGCAACTATCCTACGGGCTCAGGAGAGGCGGAGGTTGAGTCATGCATCGTCCGAAACATGATCCCCAAACCATGCTTCTTTACATCCGCCAACTGAACGGAAACACCGTTCAACTGATGACTGAAGTCAGCCTGCAGGAGTCCGGGCCACCACAAGGAGTCGCTAGAGCGTGATGAGCCAAGTAAAGCCCCCCTGGCCAACCCTCCCTTAACCCAACCCAATTGTGCATGGCCCATGGGACTCCCGGTCACAGCTGGTTGTAACACAGCCTGGGATCGAACCCAGGTCTGTAGTGACACCTCAAGCACTGCGATGCAGTACTTTAGACCACTTCGCCACTCGATGTCTCAAGTTTGGAGGGTGTTTAATTGGCATGGTGCCTGCAGGAATGTACACCAGAGCTGTTGCCAGGGAAATTAATGTTAATTTCTCTATCATAAGTCACCTCAAACATTGTTTCAGAGAATTTGGTAGTACGTCCAACCGGCATTACAATCGCAGAGACTACGTGTAACCAAGAAACCCTGGGAACTCCACATCTGGCTTTTTCACCTGCGGGATCATCTGAGACCAGGCACCCAGACAGCTGCTGAAATTGTTGGTTTTCACAACCAAATGAATGAACACGATGGCAATTTGAATTCACAGAGATACCGTGAATAGATACTGAGGCCCATTGTCGTGCCATTCATCCGCCGCCGTCACCTCATGTTTCAGCATGATAATGCATGGACCCATGTCGCTAGGATCTGTACACAATTCCAGGAAGCTGAAATGTCCCAGTTTGTCCATGGGCTGCATACTCACCAGACATATCATCAATTGAGCATGTGTGGGATGCTCTGGATCGATGTGTACGAAAGCGTGTTCCAGTTCCCAACAATATCCACCAGCTTCACACAGCCGTTGAAGAGGAGTGAGACAACATTCCACAGGCCACAATCAACAGCCTTACCAATTCTATGCAAAGGAGATGTGTCACTCTGCATGAGGCAAGTGGTGGTCACACCAGATACTGACTGGTTTTCTAAACACATACACTGCATCGTTGTATCTGTTCCATTATAGCAAATGTGAGAGCTCGGGCAGCACCATTGAGGCTATCTCCATTTTGAAGTAGTTCATTTTCTTCTTTTACTACTTCTA
>NW_025749106.1:0-17500 GCF_021184085.1 Oncorhynchus gorbuscha
CAATCAAATCAAATCAAATCAAATCAAATTTTATTTGTCACATACACATGGTTAGCAGATGTTAATGCGAGTGTAGCGAAATGCTTGTGCTTCTAGTTCCGACAATGCAGTGATAACCAACAAGTAATCTAACTAACAATTCCAAAACTACTGTCTTATACACAGTGTAAGGGGATAAGGAACATGTACATAAGGATATATGAATGAGTGATGGTACAGAGCAGCATACAGTAGATGGTATCGAGTACAGTATATACATATGAGATGAGTGTGTAGACAAAGTAAACAAAGTGGCATAGTTAAAGTGGCTAGTGATACATGTGTTACATAAGGATGCAGTCGATGTTGTAGAGTACAGTATATACATATGTATATGAGATGAATAATGTAGGGTAAGTAACATTATATAAGGTAGCATTGTTTAAAGTGGCTAGTGATATATTTACATCATTTCCCATCAATTCCCATTATTAAAATGGCTGGAGTTGGGTCAGTGTCAATGACAGTGTGTTGGCAGCAGCCACTCAATGTTAGTGGTGGCTATTTAACAGTCTGATGGCCTTGAGATAGAAGCTGTTTTTCAGTCTCTCGGTCCCAGCTTTGATGCACCTGTACTGACCTCGCCTTCTGGATGATAGCGGGGTGAACAGGCAGTGGTTCGGGTGGTTGATGTCCTTGATGATCTTTATGGCCTTCCTGTAACAACGGGTGGTGTAGGTGTCCTGGAGGGCAGGTAGTTTGCCCCCGGTGATGCGTTGTGCAGTCCTCACTACCCTCTGGAGAGCCTTACGGTTGAGGGCGGAGCAGTTGCCGTACCAGGCGGTGATACAGCCCGCCAGGATGCTCTCGATTGTGCATCTGTAGAAGTTTGTGAGTGCTTTTGGTGACAAGCCGAATTTCTTCAGCCTCCTGAGGTTGAATAGGCGCTGCTGCGCTTCACGACGCTGTCAGTGTGAGTGGACCAATTCAGTTGTCTGTGATGTGTATGCCGAGGAACTTAAAACTAGCTACCTCTCCACTACTGTTCCATCGATGTGGATAGGGGTGTTCCTCTGCTGTTTCCTGAAGTCCACAATCATCTCCTTAGTTTTGTTGACGTTGAGTGTGAGGTTATTTTCCTGACACCACACTCAGGGCCCTCACCTCCTCCCTGTAGGCCGTCTCAAATGCCGTTGTTGGTAATCAAGCCTACCACTGTTGTGTCGTCCGCAAACTTGATGATTGAGTTGGGGCGTGCGTGGCCACGCAGTCGTGGTGAACAGGGAGTACAGAGAGGGCTCAGAACGCACCCTTGGGGGCCCCCGTGTTGAGGATCAGCGGGGAGGAGATGTTGTTGCCTACCCTCACCACCTGGGGCGGCCCGTCAGGAAGTCCAGTACCCAGTTGCACAGGCGGGGTCGAGACCCAGGGTCTCGAGCTGATGACGAGCTTGGAGGGTACTATGGTGTTGAATGCCCGAGCTGTAGTCGATGAACAGCATTCTCACATAGGTATTCCTCTTGTCCAGGTGGGTTAGGGCAGTGTGCAGTGTGGTTGAGATTGCATCGTCTGTGGACCTATTTGGGCGGTAAGCAAATTGGAGTGGGTCTAGGGTGTCAGGTAGGTGGAGGTGATATGGTCATGACTAGTCTCTCAAAGCACTTCATGATGACGGAAGTGAGTGCTACGGGCGGTAGTCGTTAGCTCAGTTACCTTAGCTTTCTTGGGAACAGGAACAATGGTGGCCCTCTTGAAGCATGTGGGAACAGCAGACTGGTGTAGGGATTGATTGAATATGTCCGTAAAACACACCGGCCAGCTGGTTCGCATGCTCGGAGGGCGCGCTGGGGATGCCGTCTGGGCCTGCAGCCTTTACAGGGTTAAGACGTTTAAATGTCTTAATCACCTCGGCTGCAGTGAAGGAGAGACTGCATGTTTCCGTTGCAGGCCGTGTCAGGCACTGTATTGTCCTCAAAGCGGGCAAAAAGTTATTTAGTCTGCCTGGGAGCAAGACATCCTGGTCCGTGACTGGGCTGGATTTCATCTTGTAGTCCGTGATTGACTGTAGACCCTGCCACATGCCTCTTGTGTCTGAGCCATTGAATTGAGATTCCACTTTGTCTCTGTACTGACGCTTAGCTTGTTTGATAGCCTTACGGAGGGAATAGCTGCACTGTTTGTATTCAGTCATGTTGCCAGACACCTTGCCCTGATTAAAAGCAGTGGTTCGCGCTTTCAGTTTCACGCGAATGCTGCCATCAATCCACGGTTTCTGGTTAGGGAATGTTTTTATCGTTGCTATGGAACGACATCTTCGGCGCACGTTCTAATGAACTCGCACACCGAATCAGCGTATTCGTCAATATTCCCATCTTGCTGACGAATACGAAACATGTCCCAGTCCACGCGTGGAAGCAGTCTTGGAGTGTAGAGGTCAGCTTGGTCTGACCAGCGTTGGACAGACCTCAGCGTGGGAGCCTCTTGTTTTAATTTCTGCCTGTAGGCAGGGATCAGCAAAATGGAGTCGTGGTCAGTTCAAAGGGGGCGGCAGGGCCTTATATGCGTCATGTATGGAAGTTAGAGTAACAGTGATCCAAGGTTTTTACCACCCCTGGTTGCGTAATCGATAATTGTACATGTAATGGTAACGATAATATAATGGTAATGAGTAAGTATAATGTAATTACAGGTAATTACAGGTAATGTAATTGTAACATGTGATGTAAGAGTAATTGTAATGTAAGGGTAATTGTAATGTAAAGGGTGGTGTAATGTAATATAATGTAATTGTACATGTGATGTAAGAGTAATTGTAATGTAATATAACAATAATTGTAATGTAATATAAATTGTAATGTACATATGATGTAATGGCACGTGTAAGGTAATGTCATATAATGTAATTGTAATAATATAAATATAATTATTACATGTGATGTAATATGCAGACGCTTTTATTCAAAGCTGATAATAATAATATATACAGTCATGTGCGACTTACAGTCATGTGTACATACGTATGGGTGGTCGGGGGGATCAACCCACTACCTGGCGTTACAAAGCGCCAGGCTCTATTCAACTGAGCTACAGAAGGACCACTCAATGCAGCATGGATTGGATTGAGAATGAAAACATTTTCATAACTGCAGTGTGCGGGTCTGCTGCCAGATCACTGGGACAAGAGGAACTGGACACGCCTATTCGTTATACTGCATGTCACACACTGTCCTCTTCATAATACAACACAACATTAGTCCATAGCATATCATATTAACGCTTCCTGTCTCCTCAGAACACTGCTGTCGCTCTGTGTTCCATAATGTGTCAAAGTTGCCATCACACCCATGGGCCTCTGACTAGGGTTAGACCACTCTGTACTACAACAGGGACTAGAGTTGACCACTCTGTACTAATAATAATAATAATAATAATATATGCCATTTAGCAGACACTTTTATCCAAATACTTACAGTCATGTGTGCATACATTCTACGTATGGGTGGTCGGTCAGACAGGGTTAGAACCTCAGGTTCTAGTTGGACCACTCTGTACTACAACAGGTTCTAGGGTTAGACCACTCTGCACTACAAAACAGGTTATAGGGTTAGACCACTCTGTACTACAACAGGTTTGAGGTTAGACCACTCGTACTACAACAGGTTCCTAGGGTTAGACCACTCCTGTACTATAACAGGTTCTAGGGTTAGACCACTCTGTACTACAACAGGTTCTAGGGTTAGACCACTCCTGTACTACAACAGGGTCTAGGTTAGACCACTCCACACTAAACAGGGACTAGGGTTAGACTACTTCCACAGGGACTAGGGTTAGACCACTATATCAGGACTAGGTTAGACCACTCCACAGGTACTAGGGTTAGACCACTCCGTACTACAACAGGGACTAGGGTTAGACCACTCCACAGGACTAGGTTAGACCACCCGTACTACAACAGGGACTAGGGTTAGACCACTCCACAGGGACTAGGGTTAGAATCACTCATAACAGGGACTAGGTTTAGACCACTCCACAGGGACTAGGGGAGTTAGACCACTCCGTACTACAACAGGGACTAGGTTAGACCACTCCCACAGGGACTAGGGTTAAACCACTCCGTACTCACAACAGGGACTAGGGTTAGACCACTCTACAACAGGGACTAGGGTTAGACCACTCCACAGGGACTAGGGTTAGACCACTCCACAGGGACTAGGGTTAGACCACTCCACAGGACTAGGTTAGACCACTCCACAGGGACTAGGGTTAGACCACTCCACAGGGACTAGGTTAGACCACTCCACAGCGACTAGGGTTAGACCACTCCACAGCGACTAGGGTTAGACCACTATAAAGGGACTAGGGTTAGACCACTCTGTACTACAACAGGGACTAGGGTTAGACCACTCCACAGGACTAGGGTTAGACCACTCCATACTACAACAGGGACTAGGGTTAGACCACTCTGTACTACAACAGGGACTAGGGTTAGACCACTACTACAACAGGGACTAGGTTGGACCACTCTGTACTGGCCAACAGGGACTAGGGTTAGACCACTCTGTACTACAACAGGGACTAGGGTTAGACCACTCTGTACTACAACAGGGACTAGGGTTAGACCACTCTGTACACAACAGGACTAGGTTAGACCACTCTGTACTACAACAGGGACTAGGGTTAGACCACTATAACAGGGACCAGGGTTTGACCACTCCCACAGGGACTAGGGTTAGACCACTCCATACTACAACAGGGACTAGGGTTAGACCACTCCATACCACAACAGGGACTAGGTTGGACCACTCCATACTACAACAGGGACTAGGGTTAGACCACTCCACAGGACTAGGGTTAGACCACTATAACAGGGACTAGGGGTTAGACCACTCTGTACTACAACAGGGACTAGGGTTAGACCACTCCACAGGGACTAGGTTTGACCACTATAACAGGGACTAGGGTTAGACCACTCTGTACTACAACAGGGACTAGGGTTAGACCACCCTGTACTACAACAGGGACTAGGATTAGACCACTCTGTACTACAACAGGGAATAGGGTTTGACCACTCCACAGGGACTAGGGTTAGACCACTCCATACTACAACAGGGACTAGGGTTAGACCACTCCGTATACAACAGGGACTAGGTTAGACCACTCCGTACTACAACAGGGACTAGGTTAGACCACCGTACTACAACAGGGACTAGGTTAGACCACTCCATACTACAACAGGGACTAGGGTTAGACCACTCCGTAATACAACAGGGACTAGGGTTAGACCACTCCACAGGGACTAGGGTTAGACCACACTCCAGGGACTAGGTTAGACCACTCCGTACTAAACAGGGAGTAGGGTTAGACCACTATAACAGGGACTAGGGTTAGACCACTATAACAGGGACTAGGGTTAGACCACTCCACTCACAACAGGGACTAGGTTAGACCACTATAACAGGGACTAGGTTAGACCACTATAACAGGGACTAGGGTTAGACCACTATAACAGGGACTAGGGTTAGACCACTCAGGGACTAGGTTAGACCACCTCCACAGGACTAGGGTTAGACCACTACTAAACAGGGACTAGGTTAGACCACTATAACAGGGACTAGGGTTAGACCACTCATAACAGGGACTAGGGTTAGGACCACTCCGTACTACAACAGGGACTAGGGTTAGACCACTATAACAGGGACTAGGGTTTTAGACCACTATAACAGGGACTAGGGTTAGACTGCTGTATCTCTACCCATAACATTTCATGGGTGTGTGTGAGTGTCTGTGTGTGCCAGAGAGTTGATGCTTCTCTTCTCTGCAATATGAGGGTTATGTGATGTGAGAAAAAGATCTGTGGTCGTAGATGACGAGTACTACTGGGCTTTACATTCTAAACCGTCTCAATCCTATTACGCAACACACACACCTCTTGGACACTGTGACCAGGAATCTGGTGCTTGCTGCCTAAACAACTGACCTAGCTCCAGTTCTGATGACTAAGCCTCCGCATGCCTGTCTATCAGCCATGAGCTCTACTTCATAAAGACCCTGTCCATCTATCAGCCATGAGCTCTACTGCTCTCTCATAAAGACCCTGCATTTCTATCAGCCATGAGCTCTACTTCTCATAAAGACCACTGTCTATCTATCAGCCATGAGCTCTACTGCTCTCATAAAGACCCTGCCTGTCTATCAGCCATGAGCTCTTATGAAGAGAAAAAGACCCTGTCTATCTATCAGCCATGAGCTCTAATGCTCTCATAAAGACCCTGTCTATCTATCAGCCATGAGCTCTACTGCTCTCATAAAGACCCTGAGCTTTATAAATACAATGTATAACAATGTCTAACACATAATCACCAAGTGGATTTATAGGACTACCAGCCTTATAGGTCTACCAGGCTTATAGGACTACCAGCCTTATAGGTCTACCAGCCTTATAGGTCTACCAGCCTATAGGACTACCAGCCTTATAGGACTACCAGCCTTATAGGACTACCAGCCTTATAGGACCTTATAGGTCTACCAGCCTTATAGGTCTACCAGCCTTATAGGTCTAAGCCTTATAGGTCTACCAGCCTTATAGGTCTACCAGCCTTAGACTAGGTCTACCAGCCTTAGGTCTACCAGCCTATAGGTCTACCAGCTTTATAGGTCTACCAGCCTTATGGGTCTACCAGCCTTATAAGTCTACCAGCCTTATAGGTCTGCCAGCCTTATAGGTCTACCAGCCTATAGGTCTACCAGCCTATAGGTCTACCAGCCTTATAGGACTACCAGGCTTATAGGACTACCAGCCTTATAGGACTACCAGCCTTATAGGTCTACCAGCCTTATAGGTCTACCAGCCTTATAGGTCTACCAGCCTTATAGGTCTACCAGCCTATAGGTCTACCAGCCTACTACCAGCTTTATGGGTCTACCAGCCTTATGGGTCTGCCAGTCCTTATAGGTCTACCAGCCTTATAGGTCTACCAGCCTATAGGGATAGGACTACCAGCCTTATAGGACTACCAGCCTTATAGGACTACCAGCCTTATAGGACTACCAGCCTTATAGGTCTACCAGCCTTATAGGTCTACTACTACAGCCTATAGGTCTAGCCTATAGGACTACCAGCCTATAGGTCTACCAGCCTTATAGGTCTACCAGCCTTATAGGTCTACCAGCCTATAGGACTAGGGACTACCAGCCTTATAGGACTACCAGCCTTACAGGACTACCAGCCTTACAGGACTACCAGCCTTACAGGACTACCAGCCTTATAGGACTACCAGCCTTATAGGACCCAGCCTTATAGGTCTACCAGCCTTATAGGCCTATAGGTCTACCAGCCTTATAGGTCTACCAGCCTATAGGTCTACCAGCCTTATAGGTCTACCAGCCTTATAGGTCTACCAGCCTTATAGGTCTATTATAGGACTACCAGCCTATAGGCTCCACAGCCTTATTTAGGACTACCAGCCTATAGGTCTACCAGCCTTATAGGTCTACCAGCCTTATAGGTCTACCAGCCTTATAGGACTACCAGCCTTATAGGACTACCAGCCTTATAGGACTACCAGCCTATAGGACTACCAGCCTTATAGGACTACCAGCCTTATAGGACTACCAGCCTTATAGGACTACCAGCCTATACCATTACAAAAATATTATGTATTTCCCAATGTGTTTCATTGCTGTACCAGTTCTTCAAAGAGTCAGATGCAGTGTGGTTAGTTGGGCTTACAAGCCAGGTTAATAAAGTGCTTCAGTAGCAGCAATAGACTACAGTAGACCACGACAACAACAGCTGACTCAACAACAACCCATTACAGAGGTAATCTGATGCCTTACACACTGAGGTTCTATAGGGTTCACCTCTGGGTTACCCCTATAGGGTTCACCTTCTGGGACATACCCCCTATAGTTCACCTCTGGGACATACCCCCTATAGGGTTCACCTTCCTGGGACATACCCCCTATAGGTTCACCTCTGGGACATACCCCCTATAGGGTTCACCTCTGGGACATACCCCCTATAGGGTTCACCTCTGGGACATACCCCTATAGGGTTCACCTCTGGGACATACCCCCCCTATAGGTTCACCTCTGGGACATACCCCCTATAGGGTTCACCTCTGGGACATACCCCCTATAGGGTTCACCTCTCGGGACATACCTCATAGGGTTCACCTCTAGGACATAAATTTCATAGGGTTCACCCCCCCCATAGGGTTCACCTCTGGGACATACCCCCTATAGGGTTCACCTCTGGGACATACCCCTATAGGGTTCACCTCTGGGACATACCCCTATAGGGTTCACCTCTGGGACATACCCCCTATAGGGTTCACCTCTGGGACATACCCCTATAGAGGGTTCACCTCTAAGGGACATACCCCCTATAGGGTTCACATAAGGACATACCCCCTATAGGGTTCACCTCTGG
Organism: Oncorhynchus gorbuscha; assembly: GCF_021184085.1. NCBI lineage: Eukaryota > Metazoa > Chordata > Actinopteri > Salmoniformes > Salmonidae > Oncorhynchus > Oncorhynchus gorbuscha. The sequence continues at coordinate 8,411 of NW_025749106.1, forward strand.
GACATACCCCCCTATAGGGTTCACCTCTGGGACATACCCCCCTATAGGGTTCACCTCTGGGCCCAGGCAAACAAAATGGCCAAGGTCTACTACATGCTAGCACCGACTCCTTATTGGTGCTGTAAAAAGGGGTCCAAAATGGCCGCCCTGTCGTCATTACCACTGCCCTTAATTCATATCAACCCAAAGGAAACCACTACCCCAAAATGGCCGCCCTGTCTTCATCACCGCTGCCCTTACTTCATATCAAACCCAAGGAAAGCGATTACCTGGTGATGATTAGTGAGCGTATGAGTCAGCTCCATTAACCTTTGAGAAATGGAGTGTGGGCTCTGTGCTTAGCCAAAGCATAGCCTGTCACTTCCTCCACAGGAAACAGAAGGGAGGAGTAGAGGAGAGAGATAAAACAGGGGGAGAGAAAGAGAGAGATAAACAGGGGAGAGAAAGAGAGAGATAAAACAGGGGGAGAGAAAGAGAGAGATAAAACAGGGGGGAGAGAAAGAGAGAGATAAAACAGGGGAGAGAAAGAGAGAGATAAAACAGGGGAGAGAGAAAGAGAGAGATAAAACAGGGGGAGAGAAAGAGAGAGATAAAACAGGGGGGAGAGAAAGAGAGAGATAAAACAGGGGGAGAGAAAGAGAGAGATAAAACAGGGGAGAGATAAAACAGGGAGAGAGAGAGAGAAGATAAAACAGGGAGAGAGAGAGAGAGAGATAAAACAGGAGAGAGAGAGAGATAAAACAGGGAGAGAGAGAGAGAGATAAAACAGGGGAGAGAGAGAGATAAAACAGGGAGAGAGAGAGAGATAAACAGGGGAGAGAGAGAGATAAAACAGGGGGGAGAGAGAGAGATAAAACAGGGGAGAGAGAGAGATAAAACAGGGAGAGAGAGATATAAAACAGGGGAGAAAGAGAGAGATAAAACAGGGGAGAGAAAGAGAGAGATAAAACAGGGGGAGAGAAAGATAAAACAGGGGGAGAGAAAGAGATAAAACAGGGGGAGAGAGAGAGATAAAACAGGGGGAGAGAGAGAGATAAAACAGGGGGAGAGAGAGATAAAACAGGGGGAGAGAGAGAGAGATAAAACAGGGGGAGAGAGAGAGATAAAACAGGGGGAGAGAGAGATAAAACAGGGGGAGAGAGAGAGATAAAAACAGGGGGAGAGAGAGAGATAAACAGGGGGAGAGAAAGAGAGAGAGATAAAACAGGGGGAGAGAAAAGAGAGATAAAACAGGGGGAGAGAAAGAGAGAGATAAAACAGGGGGGAGAGAAAGAAGAGATAAACAGGGGAGAGAAAGAGAGATAAAACAGGGGAGAGAAAGAGAGATAAAACAGGGGAGAGAAAGAGATAAAACAGGGGAGAGAAAGAGAGAGATAAAACAGGGGGAGAGAAAGAGAGAAAAAACAGGGGGAGAGAAAGAGATAAAACAGGGAGAGAAAGAGAGAGAGAAAACAGGGGAGAGAAAGAGAGAGAAAACAGGGGAGAGAAAGAGAGAGAGAAAACAGGGGGGAGAAAAGAGAGAGAAAACAGGGGGAGAGAAAGAGATAAAACAGGGGGAGAGAAAGAGAGATAAAACAGGGGGAGAGAAAGAGATAAAACAGGGGAGAGAAAGAGAGAGATAAAACAGGGGAGAGAAAGAGAGATAAAACAGGGGAGAGAAAGAGAAAACAGGGGGAGAGAAAGAGAGAGATAAAACAGGGGGAGAGAAAGAGAGAGAGAAAAAACAGGGGGGAGAGAAAGAGAGAGAGAAAACAGGGGAGAGAAAGAGAGAGAGAGCGCGTGAGACCTGGCGGAGGAGATACCAAGGCAGGGAGGGAAAACTGCAGTGTGAGAAAGGAAGAAGAGGCTAATTACTAGGCAGATTTGGACACATGTCTCTGACTCTCTGATGTTTAACAGTTCAAATGGTTTAAGCCCGTCTCTGGGTTGGGCTGGGTCAGACAGATATATATTGGCCTCTTCAGGTTGTCTTGAGAGCTGTCTGCCAGTGTCATTATCACTTTAGTTTCTACGCGGTGGTGGACTGTAATTGACTTGGCAAAGGTCTATAAGGCTCTTTGGCAAAGATCAACTGATGAGATCCATTATAATATACTGTGTAAGGAAATGTTTATTTATTTATGTAAAAAAAAAGCTATTTACATGGTCCTGTTGCACCATTTCTTGCTGTGATAGGAGTGGACATATTTAGAAGCAGAGGTCCAGTCAGCCAATCCTCAACCACTATACTACACCTACTAACCAATCACTGGCTCCTCTTATAGCAAGGTAACAGATGTCCCTCCTGGGATGTTATGATTTGATTTCAATCACTTGATTTTTCCATTTGAAGGTAACTTGTGTTTGCCCATGGAAAGGACAGTCACTAAGTGAACTGAATGCCAAAACATTCAGGAGATTCAGTACCAGTCAAACGTTTGGACAACACCTACTCATTCCAGGGGTTTTTCTTTATTTAAAAAATGGAATCATGTAGTAACCAACAAAACAAAAAAAAGAAGAGTAAACAAATCAAAATATATTTTATATTTGAGATTCTTACAAGTAGCCTCCCTTTGCCCTCCTCCCCCAACTCGCTGTCTTTCTCTCTCTCTCCCCTATATATGTTTTACAATTTGGAAACTCAGGCCGGGTCTCAGCTTATTGCGGAAAGTTACCACAATTGAATACACAAAGTGTATTGTGCATCAGCAGTCACTCATTAGCCCAAGTCAGCTGTTTGATTTTAGAGGGTTAAATTAGTCTTGCAGTCAGCTTTCTAAACTTGAACAATTAAAAACCTATGACAAACCTATGTCTCACCCTATGACGAAATGTGTATTTAATTAAAAACTTAAAATGTGCCCCTCCACTGATGTTATTGATGTGGTAACGCATACCCACAAGCCACTGCAACCCCTCATGATGAGTTCCATTCATTTGTGGCCCCCCCCCCCCCATCAAAGAGGCCTACCCAGTCCAACACATTGAGGTCTACCTAGTCCATCACATTGAGGTCTACCTAGTCCATCACATTGAGGTCTACCTAGTCCATCACATTGAGGTCTACCCAGTCCATCACATTGAGGTCTACCCAGTCCATCACATTGAGACCTACCTAGTCCATCACATTGAGGCCTACCCAGTCCATCACATTGAGACCTACCCAGTCCATTACATTGAGGCCTACCCAGTCCATCACATTGAGGTCTACCTAGTCCATCACATTGAGGTCTACCTAGTCCATCACATTGAGGTCTACAGTCCATCACATTGAGGTCTACCCAGTCCATCACATTGAGGTCTACCTAGTCCAACACATTGAGGTCTACCTAGTCCAACACATTGAGACCTACCCAGTCCATCACATTGAGACATACCCAGTCCATCACATCGAGGTCTACCTAGTCCATCACATCGAGGCCTACCTAGTCCATCACATTAAGGCCTACCTAGTCCATCACATTGAGGTCTACCTAGTCCCTCACATTGAGGTCTACCTAGTCCCTCACATTGAGGTCTACCTAGTCCATCACATTGAGGTCTACCTAGTCCATCACATTGAGGTCTACCTAGTCCATCACATTGAGGTCTACCTAGTCCATTACATTGAGGTCTACCTAGTCCATCACATTAAGGTCTACCTAGTCCATCACATTGAGGTCTACCTAGTCCATCACATTAAGGCCTACCTAGTCCATCACATTGAGGTCTACCTAGTCCATCACATTGAGGTCTACCTAGTCCATCACATTAAGGCCTACCTAGTCCATCACATTGAGGTCTACCTAGTCCATCACATTGAGGTCTACCTAGTCCATCACATTGAGGTCTACCTAGTCCATCACATTGAGACCCAGTCCATCACATTGAGACCTACCTAGTCCATCACATTGAGACCTACCCAGTCCATCACATTGAGGCCTACCCAGTCCATCACATTGAGGCCTACCCAGTCCATCACATTGAGGCCTACCCAGTCCATCACATTGAGGCCTACCCAGTCCATCACATTGAGACCTACCCAGTCCATTACATTGAGGCCTACCCAGTCCATCACATTGAGGTCTACCTAGTCCATCACATTGAGGTCTACCTAGTCCATCACATTGAGGTCTCACCCAGTCCATCACATTGAGGTCTACCCAGTCCATCACATTGAGGTCTACAGTCCATCACATTGAGGTCTACCTAGTCCATCACATTGAGGTCTACCTAGTCCAACACATTGAGACCTACCCAGTCCCATCACATTGAGACCTACAGTCCATCACATTGAGACCTACCCAGTCCATCACATTGAGGTCTACCTAGTCCATCACATTGAGGCTACCTAGTCCATCACATTGAGGCCTACCTAGTCCATCACATTGAGGCCTACCTAGTCCATCACATTGAGGTCTACCTAGTCCATCACATTGAGGTCTACCTAGTCCAACACATTGAGACCTACCCAGTCCATCACATTGAGACCTACCCAGTCCATCACATTGAGACATACCCAGTCCATCACATTGAGGTCTACCTAGTCCATCACATTGAGGTCTACCTAGTCCATCACATTGAGGCTACCTAGTCCATCACATTGAGGCCTACCTAGTCCATCACATTGAGGCCTACCTAGTCCATCACATTGAGGCCTACCTAGTCCATCACATTAAGGCCTACCTAGTCCATTACATTAAGGCCTACCTAGTCCATTACATTGAGGCCTACCTAGTCCATCACATCGAGGTCTACCTAGTCCATCACATTGAGGTCTACCTAGTCCATCACATTGAGGTCTACCTATTCCATCACATTGAGGACTACCTAGTCCATCACATTAAGGCCTACCTAGTCCATCACATCGAGGTCTACCCAGTCCATCACATTGAGGTCTACCTATTCCATCACATTGAGGACTACCTAGTCCATCACATTAAGGCCTACCTAGTCCATCACATTGAGGTCTACCTAGTTCATCACATTGAGGTCTACCTAGTCCATCACATTGAGGCCTACCTAGTCCATCACATTGAGGCCTACCTAGTCCATCACATTGAGGCCTACTTAGTCCATCACATTGAGGTCTACCTAGTCCATCACATCGAGGTCTACCCAGTCCAACACATTGAGGTCTACCTAGTCCATCACATTAAGGTCTACCTAGTCCATCACATCGAGGTCTACCCAGTCCAACACATTGAGGTCTACCTAGTCCATCACATTAAGGTCTACCTAGTCCATCACATCGAGGTCTACCCAGTCCAACACATTGAGGTCTACCTAGTCCATCACATTAAGGTCTACCTAGTCCATCACATCGAGGTCTACCCAGTCCAACACATTGAGGTCTACTTAGTCCATCACATTGAGGTCTACCCAGTCCAACACATTGAGGTCTACCTAGTCCAACACATTGAGGTCTACCCAGTCCAACACATTGAGGTCTACCCAGTCCAACACATTGAGGTCTACCCAGTCCAACACATTGAGGTCTACCCAGTCCAACACATTGAGGTCTACCTAGTCCAACACATTGAGGTCTACCCAGTCCAACACATTGAGGTCTACCCAGTCCAACACATTGAGGTCTACCCAGTCCAACACATTGAGGTCTACCCAGTCCAACACATTGAGGTCTACCCAGTCCAACACATTGAGGTCTACCCAGTCCAACACATTGAGGTCTACCCAGTCCATCACATCGAGGTCTACCCAGTCCAACACATTGAGGTCTACCCAGTCCAACACATTGAGGTCTACCCAGTCCAACACATTGAGGTCTACCCAGTCCAACACATTGAGGTCTACCCAGTCCAACACATTGAGGTCTACCCAGTCCAACACATTGAGGTCTACCCAGTCCAACACATTGAGGTCTACCCAGTCCAACACATTGAGGTCTACCCAGTCCAACACATTGAGGTCTACCCAGTCCAACACATTGAGGTCTACCCAGTCCAACACATTGAGGTCTACCCAGTCCAACACATTGAGGTCTACCCAGTCCAACACATTGAGGTCTACCTAGTCCAACACATTGAGGTCTACCCAGTCCAACACATTGAGGTCTACCCAGTCCAACACATTGAGGTCTACCCAGTCCAACACATTGAGGTCTACCCAGTCCAACACATTGAGGTCTACCCAGTCCAACACATTGAGGTCTACCCAGTCCAACACATTGAGGTCTACCCAGTCCATCACATCGAGGTCTACCCAGTCCAACACATTGAGGTCTACCCAGTCCAACACATTGAGGTCTACCCAGTCCAACACATTGAGGTCTACCCAGTCCAACACATTGAGGTCTACCCAGTCCAACACATTGAGGTCTACCCAGTCCAACACATTGAGGTCTACCTAGTCCAACACATTGAGGTCTACCTAGAGGGGAGAAAGTTTTTTTTTTTTTTTTAAGTATTTTTTATTTCACCTTTATTTAACCAGGTAGGCTAGTTGAGAACACCTTTATTTAACCAGGTAGGCTAGTTGAGAACACCTTTATTTAACCAGGTAGGCTAGTTGAGAACAGGTTCTCATTTGCAACTGCGACCTGGCCAAGATAAAGCATAGCAGTGTGAACAGACAACACAGAGTTACACATGGAGTAAACAATTAACAAGTCAATAACACAGAGAAAAAAGGGGAGTCTATATACAATGTGTGCAAAAGGCATGAGGAGGTAGGCGAATAATTACAATTTTGCAGATTAACACTGGAGTGATAAATGATCAGATGGTCATGTACAGGTAGAGATATTGGTGTGCAAAAGAGCAGAAAAGTAAATAAATAAAAACTGTGGGGATGAGGTAGGTGAAAATGGGTGGGCTATTTACCAATAGATTATGTACAGCTGCAGCGATCGGTTAGCTGCTCAGCTAGCTGATGTTTGAAGTTGGTGAGGGAGATAAAAGTCTCCAACTTCAGCGATTTTGCAATTCGTTCCAGTCACAGGCAGCAGAGTACTGGAACGAAAGGCGGCCGAATGAGGTGTTGGCTTTAGGGATGATCAATGAGATACACCTGCTGGAGCGCGTGCTACGGATGGGTGTTGCCATCGTGACCAGTGAGCTGAGATAAGGCGGAGCTTTGCCTAGCATGGCCTTGTAGATGACCTGAAGCCAGTGGTCTGGCGACGAATATGTAGCCGAGGGCCAGCCGACTAGAGCATACAAGTCGCAGTGGTGGGTAGCATAAGTTGCTTTTAGTGACAAAACGGATGGCACTGTGATAAACTGCATCCAGTTTGCTGAGTAGAGTGTTGGAAGCAATTTTGTAGATGACATCGCCGAAGTCGAGGATCGTAGGATAGTCAGTTTTACTAGGTAAGCTTGGCAGCGTGAGTGAAGGAGGCTTTGTTGCGGAATAGAAAGCCGATTCTTGATTTGATTTTTCGATTGGAGATGTTTGATATGGGTCTGGAAGGAGAGTTTGCAGTCTAGCCAGACACCTAGGTACTTATAGGTGTCCACATATTCAAGGTTGGAACCATCCAGTGTGGTGATGCTAGTCGGGCATGTGGGTGCAGGCAGCGATCGGTTGAAAAGCATGCATTTGGTTTTACTAGCGTTTAAGAGCAGTTGGAGGCCACGGAAGGAGTGTTGTATGGCATTGAAGCTCGATTGGAGGTTAGATAGCACAGTGTCCAATGACGGGCCGAAAGTGTATACAATGGTGTCGTCTGCGTAGAGGTGGGGTGAGGGAGCACCAGCATTATGGAGTATCACAATCACTCACAAGAGGAGGGGAAAAGGGGGAGAGATAGAGAGGAGAGAGACAAGAGGGGGAGAGAGGAGAAAAGAGGGGAGAGAGGAGGAGAGTGAAGAGGGGATCCACTCTGCTAGGGAGAGGGGAGAGAGGAGGAGAGGAGGAGAGTGAAGAGGGGATCCACTCTGCTAGGGAGAGGGGAGAGAGGAGGAGAGGGGAGAGGAGGAGGAGAGGGGATCCACTCTGCTAGGGAGAGGGGAGAGAGGAGGAGAGGGGATCCACTCTGCTAGGGAGAGGGGAGAGAGGAGGAGAGGGGATCAACTCTGCTAGGGAGAGGGGAGAGAGGAGAGGGGATCCACTCTGCTAGGGAGAGGGGAGAGAGGAGAGGGATCCACTCTGCTAGGGAGGGAGGGGAGAGAGGAGGAGAGGGATCCACTCTGCTAGGGAGAGGGGTGAGGGAGGGGGAGAGGGGAGAGAGGAGGGGATCCACTCTGCTAGGGAGAGGGGAGAGAGGGGAGGAGAGGAGGAGGGGATCCACTCTGCTAGGGAGAGTGGAGAGAGGAGAGGGGAGAGAGGAGGAGAGGGGATCCACTCTGCTAGGGAGAGGGGAGAGAGGATCCACTCTGCTAGGGAGAGGGGAGAGGGGAGAGAGGAGAGGAGGAGAGGGGATCCACTCTGCTAGGGAGAGGGGAGAGAGAGGGAGAGAGGAGGAGAGGGGATCCACTCTGCTAGGAGAGGAGAGAGGAGGGAGAGGAGGAGAGGGGATCCACTCTGCTAGGGAGAGGGGAGAGAGGAGGAGGAGGAGGAGGGATCCACTCTGCTAGGGAGAGGGGAGAGAGGAGGAGAGGAGGAGAGGGGATCCACTCTGCTAGGGAGAGGGGAGAGAGGAGGAGAGGAGGAGAGGAGGAGAGGGGATCCACTCTGCTAGGGAGAGGGGAGAGAGGAGAGGGGATCCACTCTGCTAGGGAGAGGGGAGAGAGGAGAGAGGAGGAGTGGAGGAGAGGGGATCCACTCTGCTAGGGAGAGGGAGAGAGGAGGAGAGGGGATCCACTCTGCTAGGGAGAGGGAGAGAGGAGGAGAGGGATCCACTCTGCTAGGGAGAGGGGAGAGAGGAGGAGAGGAGGAGAGGGATCCACTCTGCTAGGGAGAGGGGAGAGAGGAGGAGAGGGGAGAGAGGAGGAGAGGAGAGAGGAGGAGAGGGGATCCACTCTGCTAGGGAGAGGGGGAGAGAGGAGGAGAGAGGAGAGGGATCCACTCTGCTAGGGAGAGGAGAGAGGGGAGGGGGATCCACTCTGCTAGGGAGAGGGAAGAGAGGGGATCCACTCTGCTAGGGAGAGGGGAGGAGAGGGATCCACTCTGAGAGGAGGAGGAGAGGGATCCACTCTGCTAGGAGAGGGGAGAGAGGAGAGAGGGGAG
>NW_025749106.1:22500-27495 GCF_021184085.1 Oncorhynchus gorbuscha
GCAGAGGAGGAGAGAGAGGCAGAGGAGACAGAGGGAGGAGAGAGAGAGAGAGACAGAGGAGGAGAGAGAGGCAGAGGAGACAGAGGGAGGAGAGAGAGAGAGAGACAGAGGGAGGAGAGAGAGAGAGAGACAGAGGGAGGAGAGAGAGAGAGAGACAGAGGGAGGAGAGAGAGAGAGAGACAGAGGAGGAGAAGAGAGAGAGAAGAGAGAGAGAGAGAGAGACAGAGGGAGAGAGAGAGAGAGAGACAGAGAGGAGAGAGAGAGAGAGACAGAGGGAGGAGAGAGAGAGAGAGACAGAGGGAGGAGAGAGAGAGAGAGACAGAGGGAGGAGAGAGAGAGAGAGACAGAGGGAGGAGAGAGAGAGAGAGACAGAGGGAGGAGAGAGAGAGAGAGACAGAGGGAGGAGAGAGAGAGAGAGACAGAGGGAGGAGAGAGAGAGAGAGACAGAGGGAGGAGAGAGAGAGAGAGACAGAGGGAGGAGAGAGAGAGAGAGACAGAGGGAGGAGAGAGAGAGACAGAGGGAGGAGACAGAGGAGGAGGAGAGAGAGAGGCAAAGGGAGCGGGAGGAGAGTGGGAGGGAAGAAGAGCGGAAGGAGGAGATAAAGGGAGGCGGTGGAAGGAGGAGATAAAGGGAGGCGGTGGAAGGAGGAGATAAAGGAAGGAAGGGAGATACGTATAGCTAGGTTTGATCTCTAATATAGAGGTGAAACTGATTATATTCGCGCTGCTCATGACACGCTGCTCACCACAGTTAGCTAGAAATCACGAGGTTCGGTCAGCTCTCCTTTATTTTCTATCTGAATGAAGAGACAGGAACCACCATCTCTCCTCCATCTACCCCCCCCCCCAACTCAATATTCTCCACAGCCTCCTAAACACAGCAACTCAGATAGATGTTGACACATGCTTTGAGATAAATCCTCTTTCACACCACGTTAACTAATGTGTCCCTACAGAAACACAAAAAAACACAGTGGTAACAGAATGCCATTTACGATGATTAGGGGTTTTCTTTGAGAGTGAAATCCCCCAGCAGCTCTTTAAAACAAAACAGTATCACCTCATAAAATTAGAAGATGGAATAGAGGCCTCTGTTCAGTTGCAAAGGGACTCAATCTCCAGGTAGGTGAGAAGAAATGTAGCTTTCCTTATTCTCCTGCTCTCTTGATTGGCTTTGGGAAGGATCGATATCACTGTGCTTTTTGAAAGATGTGTTTATAACCCACAATATTCATTCATTAAAGATGCTGGCGCCCACGGGAAGGCGAAGAGTGTGTGTGGTGAGTGAGAGTGTGTGTGGTGAGTGAGAGTGTGTGTGGTGAGTGAGAGTGTGTGTGGTGAGTGAGAGTGTGTGTGGTGAGTGAGAGTGTCTGTGGTGAGTGAGAGTGTCTGTGGTGAGTGAGAGTGTCTGTGGTGAGTGAGAGTGTGTGTGGTGAGTGAGAGTGTGTGTGGTGAGTGAGTGTCTGTGGTGAGTGAGTGTCTGTGGTGAGTGAGAGTGTGTGTGGTGAGTGAGAGTGTCTGTGGTGAGTGAGAGTGTGTGTGGTGAATGAGAGTGTGTTTGGTGAGTGAGAGTGTGTGTGGTGAGTGAGAGTGTGTGTGGTGAGTGAGAGTGTCTGTGGTGAGTGAGAGTGTGTGTGGTGAGTGAGAGTGTGTGTGGTGAGTGAGAGTGTGTGTGGTGAGTGAGAGTGTGTGTGGTGAATGAGAGTGTGTTTGGTGAGTGAGAGGGTGTGTGGTGAGTGAGAGTGTGTGTGGTGAGTGAGAGTGTGTGTAGTGAGTGAGAGTGTCTGTGGTGAGTGAGAGTGTGTGTGGTGAATGAGAGTGTGTTTGGTGAGTGAGAGTGTGTGGGTGAGTGAGAGTGTGTGTGGTGAGTGAGAGTGTCTGTGGTGAGTGAGAGTGTGTGTGGTGAGTGAGAGTGTGTGTGGTGAGGAGAGTGTGTGTGGGTGAGGAGAGGGGTGTGTGGTGAGTGAGAGGGTGTGTGGTGAGTGAGAGTGTGTGTGGTGAGTGAGAGGGTGTGTGGTGAGTGAGAGGGTGTGTGGTGAGTGAGAGTGTGTGTGTATTAGGTGGGGGGGGTGTAAATGACTCATGGTTTGATTTCCCTGCTGTATAAATGGGATCCTCTAGAGAAGGCAGTGTTCATATCGTCTCTCCATCTCTCTCAATTTTCAATTCAATTCAATTCAATGGGGCTTTATTGGCATGGGAAACATATGTTTATATTGCCAAAGCAAGTGCAATTAACTAACGTAAGAAGAAACAAAAAAACATTGAAAACATTTTTTACATCAAACATTGCAAGGAGTGTTTCAATATTTTAGTTTAAAAAACATGTTCCACCTTTATTTAACTAGGCAAGCCAGTTAAGAACAAATTCTTATTTACAATGATGGCCCTACCCCGGCCAAACTCAGACGACGCTGGGCCAATTGTGCGCCTCCCTGTGGGACTCCCAATCACGGCCGGATGTGATACAGCCTGGATTCGAACCAGGGACTCAGGGAAAACAGTTGTCTTGTGAATAGTAGGGGAAGAGGTCGGCATATGATTGGAGGATAACGCTGTCAGTCTCAGGAATGTCAGGACGAAACAGAACATCTGGAAGAGGTCGGCATATGATTGGAGGATAACGCTGTCAGTCTCAGGAATGTCAGGACGAAACAGAACATCTGGAAGAGGTCGGCATATGATTGGAGGATAACGCTGTCAGTCTCAGGAATGTCAGGACGAAACAGAACATCTGGAAGAGGTCGGCATATGATTGGAGGATAATGTTAGAAAGAGCATTCTATGTGATGTCCCACCCCACCTGACTTATCATTATCATTATTATTATCATCTAATCTGTCTATCTGGCAGGCGTTAGGTGCTGCATCTATCTGACAGGCGCAAGGCTCTACATCTGTCTGTCTGGCAGGCGTTAGGTGCTGCATCTATCTGGCAGGCGCAAGGCTCTACATCTGTCTATCTGGCAGGCATTAGGTGCTGCATCTATCTATCTGGCAGGCGTTAGGCGCTGCATCTATCTGGCAGGCGTTAGGCGCTGCATCTATCTGGCAGGCGTTAGGCGCTGCATCTATCTGGCAGGCGTTAGGCGCAGCGTCTATCTGGTAGGCGTTAGGCGCAGCGTCTATCTGGCAGGCGTTAGGCGCAGCGTCTATCTGGCAGGCGTTAGGCGCAGCGTCTATCTGGCAGGCGTTAGGCGCTGCATCCGTCTATCTGGCAGGCGTTAGGCGCAGCATCTATCTGGCAGGCGTTAGGCGCAGCATCTATCTGGCAGGCGTTAGGCGCAGCATCTATCTGGCAGGCGTTAGGCGCTGCATCCGTCTATCTGGCAGGCGTTAGGCGCAGCATCTATCTGGCAGGCGTTAGGCGCCGCATCTATCTGGCAGGCGTTAGGCGCCGCATCTATCTGGCAGGCGCTAGGCGCAGCGTCTATCTGGCAGGCGTTAGGCGCTGCGTCTATCTGGCAGGCGTTAGGCGCTGCGTCTATCTGGCAGGCGTTAGGCGCAGCGTCTATCTGGCAGGCGTTAGGCGCAGCGTCTATCTGGCAGGCGTTAGGCGCAGCGTCTATCTGGCAGGCGTTAGGCGCTGCGTCTATCTGGCAGGCGTTAGGCGCTGCATCCGTCTATCTGGCAGGCGTTAGGCGCTGCATCCGTCTATCTGGCAGGCGTTAGGCGCTGCATCTATCTGGCAGGCGTTAGGCGCTGCATCTATCTGGCAGGCGTTAGGCGCAGCATCCGTCTATCTGGCAGGCGTTAGGCGCAGCATCTATCTGGCAGGCGTTAGGCGCCGCATCTATCTGGCAGGCGTTAGGCGCCGCATCTATCTGGCAGGCGTTAGGCGCCGCATCTATCTGGCAGGCGTTAGGCGCCGCATCTATCTGGCAGGCGTTAGGCGCCGCATCTATCTGGCAGGCGTTAGGCGCCGCATCTATCTGGCAGGCGTTAGGCGCCGCATCTATCTGGCAGGCGTTAGGCGCCGCATCTATCTGGCAGGCGCAGGCGCAGCATCTATCTGGCAGGCGCAGCGAGCATCTATCTGGCAGCGTTAGGCGCCGCATCTATCTGGCAGGCGTTAGGCGCTGCATCCGTCTATCTGGCAGGCGTTACCATTTCATCTTTCAATCTCAACTGTTGTTAATTTTTAAATGTTGTCCCTGGAGATGTGTCCAGCATACAACACAACAATGGGGATGAATGATGAGGATCCTCTCAACATAAAAACAGAGCACTTAGCATTCTAATTGTAATCGCAGCCGCTGTCGGGGTTAGTTCTTATGTTGTCAAAACGGAATTCAATAGTTGGAACAAGGAGAGACTGAGCTACACAATTAATACATCTGCTGTCTGACAGGATGAATCTACCTTTGACTCAGCTCAACCACAGCAGCGACTCCTACACGAAAACCCATCTAGTCACACACACACACACACACACACACACACACACACACACACACACACACACACACACACACACACACACACACACACACACACACACAAAAGAAAGGCAGGCCAGCAGCTACCAGCAGGCTAGGAGCAGGCTAACTGAAGGCATCAATAGCAGACTAGCTCTAGCTGCAGGCATCAATAGCAGACTAGCTCTAGCTGCAGGCATCAATAGCAGACTAGCTCTAGCTGCAGGCATCAATAGCAGACTAGCTGCAGGCATCAATAGCAGACTAGCTGCAGGCATCAATAGCAGGCTAGCTGCAGGCATCAATAGCAGACTAGCTGCAGGCATCAATAGCAGGCTAGCTGCAGGCATCAATAGCAGACTAGCTGCAGGCATCAATAGCAGGCTAGCTGCAGGCATCAATAGCAGACTAGCTGCAGGCATCAATAGCAGGCTAGCTGCAGGCATCAATAGCAGACTAGCTGCAGGCATCAATAGCAGACTAGCTGCAGGCATCAATAGCAGGACTAGCTGCAGGCATCAATAGCAGACTAGCTGCAGGCATCAATAGCAGACTAGCTGCAGGCATCAATAGCAGAC
>NW_025749107.1:0-27490 GCF_021184085.1 Oncorhynchus gorbuscha
GTCAGCCAACACAACCAGCCACCATGTACAACCCCACCATGACTCCTGGTTAGCTAGTACAACCAGCCACCATGACTCATCCTGGTTAGCTGAGTCAGCCAACACAACCAGCCACCATGCCTGATCCCAGCCACCATGACTCATCCTGGTTAACCAGTACAACCAGCCACCATGCCCTGATCCTGGTTAGCTAGTACAACCAGCCACCATGACTCATCCTGGTTAGCCAGTACAACCAGCCACCATGACTCATCCTGGTTAGCTAGTACAACCAGCCACCATGACTCATCCTGGTTAGCTAGTACAACCAGCCACCATGACTCATCCTGGTTAACCAGTACAACCAGCCACCATGCCCTGATCCTGGTTAGCTAGTACCACCAGCCACCATGACTCATCCTGGTTAGCTAGTACAACCAGCCACCATGACTCATCCTGGTTAGCTAGTACAACCAGCCACCATGACTCATCCTGGTTAGCTAGTACAACCAGCCACCATGACCTGATCCTGATTAACCAGTACAACCAGCCACCATGCCCTGATCCTGGTTAGCTAGTACAACCAGCCACCATGACTCATCCTGGTTAGCTAGTACAACCAGCCACCATGACTCATCCTGGTTAGCTAGTACAACCAGCCACCATGACTCATCCTGGTTAGCTAGTACAACCAGCCACCATGACTCATCCTGGTTAGCTAGTACAACCAGCCACCATGACTCATCCTGGTTAACCTAGTACAACCAGCCACCATGACTCATCCTGGTTAGCTAGTACAACCAGCCACCATGACTCATCCTGGTTAGCTAGTACAACCAGCCACCATGACTCATCCTGGTTAGCTAGTACAACCAGCCACCATGACTCATCCTGGTTAGCTAGTACAACCAGCCACCATGCCCTGATCCTGGTTAACCAGTACAACCAGCCACCATGCCCTGATCCTGGTTAGCTAGTACCACCAGCCACCATGACTCATCCTGGTTAGCTAGTACAACCAGCCACCATGACTCATCCTGGTTAGCTAGTACAACCAGCCACCATGACTCATCCTGGTTAGCTAGTACAACCAGCCACCATGACCTGATCCTGATTAACCAGTACAACCAGCCACCATGCCCTGATCCTGGTTAGCTAGTACAACCAGCCACCATGACTCATCCTGGTTAGCTAGTACAACCAGCCACCATGACTCATCCTGGTTAGCTAGTACCACCAGCCACCATGACTCATCCTGGTTAGCTAGTACAACCAGCCACCATGACTCATCCTGGTTAGCTAGTACAACCAGCCACCATGACTCATCCTGGTTAGCTAGTACAACCAGCCACCATGACTCATCCTGGTTAGCTAGTACAACCAGCCACCATGACTCATCCTGGTTAGCTAGTACAACCAGCCACCATGACTCATCCTGGTTAGCTAGTACAACCAGCCACCATGCCCTGATCCTGATTAACCAGTACAACCAGCCACCATGACTCATCCTGGTTAGCTAGTACAACCAGCCACCATGACTCATCCTGGTTAGCTAGTACAACCAGCCACCATGACCTGATCCTGATTAGCTAGTACAACCAGCCACCATGACCTGATCCTGGTTAACCAGTACAACCAGCCACCATGACCTGATCCTGGTTAACCAGTACAACCAGCCACCATGACCTGATCCTGGTTAACCAGTACAACCAGCCACCATGACCTGATCCTGGTTAACCAGTACAACCAGCCACCATGACCTGATCCTGATTAACCAGTACAACCAGCCACCATGACTCATCCTGGTTAACCAGTACAACCAGCCACCATGACTCATCCTGGTTAGCCAGTACAACCAGCCACCATGCCCTGATCCTGGTTAGCCAGTACAACCAGCCACCCTTGACCTGATCCTGGTTAGCTAGCTGGCTAGCTTTTATACCTTCTCACAAACAAAATTTGTTACATAGATAGCTATCAAATAGTCTTTAATTTGTAGAACAACATTCTGTAACGCTTTTAATTGAACCACTTTTGTAATACATAGCCAGGTGGTTCAAAAAAGGTTTTAGCCAACAATAGATTCTTAAATAACAAAGTCAGGTTTTCACTGAAAACAAAGGAAGTGTAGTTTGAGATGTTCTCTGCCTTGTCTGGCTGTTGAAAGACTTCAGCATCAGTGGCTGTCAGGATTATACATACGGCAGCAGGGCAAACGCATCTTTAACCCCAGATTATTTTATTCCACTTAGATGTTAGATGTTGTTAAGAGTCTGTTGTCAGGCCTCCTCTTATCTCTCTCTAAATGACCTCATTAATCACAGCTTTTAAACGTCCCAGCGGCCCCTTGCCCGGTCAAGTACAGCTAGCTCCAGTCCAGATAAGGGCCAAATGATACATCACTTTCAGCTCCCTGACACATTCCTTACATTGAGACCTGTCTGGTACATCAGCTGCATAGAAAGAGTGTAACCATTTGAAGAGGTGATTGTCGAAAACAAAATCATACCAAGTGTTTCTGGCAAATAATGCAGAAAAAAAACTGACTGCACAAAATGACAACTCTTCTCAGTTTTTTGGGAATGAAAACTGAATAGAATATATAGAAGCACCATTATATTGTGAGAACTTTAGTCCTCAGTTGTATTTGTAAGCCCCTGCCCCGTGTGTCTCTGTGTTCTCTCAGGCTGCCATCGGGCTGAAGGAGAAGACTGGGAGGTCAGGCATGGTCTACCAGGGCAGCTCCTGGGGCCTGTGCCCATGCCCACGGTGACCTCCATGGAGACCAAGGTGTCCCCCAGCCATCAGGCCCTGCTCCAACACCTCCTTCAGAAGGAACAGATAAGAAGGCAGAAGATCCTCTCCTCCTCTGGTGAGTCCTTATCCTTACACTGAGACAGACTTAAACCGAGATGTAGGGCCCGTTTCACAGACATTGATTAAGCTTAGTCCTGGACTAAAAAGCATACTCAATGGAACATCACAGTGGAACTTTTCAGTCCAAGACTACAATCTGAACAGGTTACTGAGCAATAGAATTACACCACTTTGGATGGGAGAGATATTGAATGATTAAATATTGCTTATAATTAGTTGAAGAAGTGGTCATGAAGATCATGAATTAAATGAGTTGGAATTAGTGTAGATTTAGAACGTTGAATCTTAGTGCCGCCGTCTTGCCCCTCCAGGTCAAGGCTCCATGCCCACCACCCCCACTCCCCCCTCTGGCCATGAAGCGACAGGCCTCCTCCAACAGCAGACCCAAGCTACCCAAGCACCGGCCCCTGAACCGGACCCAGTCAGCCCCTCTGCCCCAGAGCACCCTGGCTCAGCTGGTCATCCAGCAGCAACACCAGCACTTCCTGGAGAAGCAGAAACAATACCAGCAGCAGATCCACATCAATAAGGTAAGAAACAGTACCAGCAGCAGAGTAGGAGTGTGTATCTAGGATCAGGTCCCCCTGTCCATTCATTATGATGTAGAAAACTAAACTGATCCACATCAATAAGGTAAGAAACAGTACCAGCAGAGTAGGAGTGTGTATCTAGGATCAGGTCCCCCTGTCCATTCATTATGATGTAGAAAACTAAACTGATCCACATCAATAAGGTAAGAAACAGTACCAGCAGCAGAGTAGGAGTGTGTATCTAGGATCAGGTCCCCCTGTCCATTCATTATGATGTAGAAAACTAAACGGATCCACATCAATCAGCTAACTGACCTTTACTGTACTCTTGCTGTACACTAAAATCCCTGGAGAGTAACTGGACCCCATATCGCCTGTAAATAATACACGCAACCTATACATTAAAATCACCAAGTGTGTGCCCAGTGGGGATTTTAATTTCAGCAGTTTATACACACACATTCAGAGGCTATATTTAGTCTTATCAAACTTTCTGTGGTAGTTGCTATGTGTTTACAGAGCCCTTCCACCCGGCTCAGCCTCCCTGTGCTATTTCTGCTAAGTAAACAAGTTGAGCCTGACTTCAAATAGGAGAAGAAATGCTTCCCATAGCACTAATTCTGTTATCATAGCTTAAGGCATCAGTGGCATTCGCATGCAAACCCTGTGAAATTCAATTCAGCCAAGTTCAAATGGCCCCAGAATACACGCTTTTGTTCCTCTGTGGCAATATTTGTGTTCCTGTGAGCAGGCTGTGGTGACCGTGCCATTGGCAGAGTGCAATTATTCAGCCACGGGAAGTGAGTGGTTGAGGTGGCGGACATACAGAGACACAGCCAGAGAGACACAGTGAAAGGCAGCATTGTGTTGCTCTCACACTGATCTGTCCCAATGCACAAGCCCTCAAACAGCCATGGGAATCTGAGAGCAACAAAACGCGCAACTCTCACTTAAAACTAACAGGGAAGGGCCTCAAAAGTCCCCTAACTACACAGTTTAAGTCTCCCCAGTCAAACTTTCCAATGGAGGACTGTTTAAAACACTTCCTTAGTTCTGATTCTTGTCCCTCTTATTAATCAATGTGGTCCTTCTGTAGCTCAGTTGGTAGAGCATGGTGCTTGTAACGCCAGAGTAGTGGGTTCGATCCCCGGGACCACCCATACGTAGAATGTATGCACACATGACTGTAAGTCGCTTTGGATAAAAGCGTCTGCTAAATGGCATATATATATAATATACAAAAAAAATTATGCAGTGACTCAAAATAGGTTTTGCTATGCACAAGCATTCCTTGAGCTTGAAGGTGCATTTGATTGACGGGAGGAAGGGGCATTGGATGGTTATCTAAACAAATAACCCTAGCTACCCTATCACCCCTGATGTGAGCACTCAGGTCAATAACAGTAGATCCTTTAGACCAAAGCACCTCTCTCCCTAAGAGGAGGTTATAAATGTCTACT
The DNA here is from genome assembly GCF_021184085.1 of Oncorhynchus gorbuscha. Taxonomy (NCBI): domain Eukaryota; kingdom Metazoa; phylum Chordata; class Actinopteri; order Salmoniformes; family Salmonidae; genus Oncorhynchus; species Oncorhynchus gorbuscha. The sequence goes on from NW_025749107.1 coordinate 4,847, forward strand.
AATCAGAGATGAGCTCTGTGTTTATTTAGAAGGATCTTAGCCATTGGCCCAATTCATTTACAGCAGTAGCAGTAGCAGTAACAGTAGTAGTAGTAGCAGTAGAGGCAGCAGCAGCAGGAGTAGAAGTAGCAGTAGCAATAGGAGTTGTACTGTAGTAGCAAAGGGTAGCAGTAGCAGTAGTGGTAACAGTAGCTGTAGCAGCAGTTGTAGTGGTAGTGGTAGCGGTAACAGTAGCAGCAGCAATAGTAGCGGTAGTGGTAACAGTAGCAAGCAACAATAGTAGCGGTAGTAGTGGTAGCAGTAGCAACAGCAGTAGTAGCATTAGCGGTAGTGGTAACAGTAGCAGTAGTAGCGGTAGTGGTAGTGGTAGCAGTAGCAACAGCAGACCTGTGGCACTCACATCCGTAGCCATGAAGTGCTTTGAAAGGCTGGACCTACCCTAATTTGCATACTGCCCAAAAAGATCCACAGATGATGCAATCTCTATTGCACTTCACATTGCCATTTCCCAACTGGACAAAAGGAATACCTATGTGAGAATGCTATTCATTGACTACAGCTCAGCGTTCAACACCATAGTATCCTCAAAGCTCATCACTAAGCTAAGGATCCTGGGACTAAACACCACCCTCTGCAACTGGATCCTGGACTTCCTGACGGGCCACCCCAGGTGGTGAGGGTAGGTAGCAATACATCTACCACACTGATCCTCAACACTGGAACTCCCCAGGGGTGCGTGCTCAGTCCCCTCCTGTACTCCCTGTTCACCCACGACTGCATGGCCAGGCACGACTCCAACACCATCATTAAGTTTGCTGATGACACAACAGTGGGAGGCCTGATCACCGACAAGACAGCCTATAGGGAGGAGGTCAGAGACCTGGCCGGGTGGCACCAGAATAACAACATATCCCTCAACGTAACCAAGACTATGGGGATGATTGTGGACTACAGGAAAAGGTGCACCGAGCACGTCCCCATTCTCATCGACGGGGCTGTAGTGGAGCAGGTTAAGAGCTTCAAATTCCTTGGTGTCCACATCAACAACAAACTAGAATGGTCCAAACACACCAAGACAGTCGTGAAGAGGGCACGACAAAGCCTATTGCCCCTCAGGAAACTAAAAATATTTGGCATTGATCCTGAGATCCTCAAAAGGTTTTAAAGCTGCAACATCGAGAGCATCCTGAACGGTTGCATCACTGCCTGGTACGGCAATTGCATGGCCTCCGACCGCAAGGCACTTCAGAGGGAAGTGTTTACGGCCCAGGACATTACTGGGGCAAAGCTGCCTGCCATCCAGGACTTCTACACCAGGCGGTGTCAGAGGAAGGCCCTGAAAATTGTCAAAGACCCCAGCCACCCCAGTCATAGACTGTTCTCTCTACTGCCGCATGGCAAGCGGTACCGGAGTGCCAAGTCTAGGACAAAAAGGCCTCTCAACAGTTTTTACTCCCAAGCCATAAGACTCCTGAACAGGTAATCAAATTGTTATTTGCATGGACTATTTGCATTGTGTCCAACCCCTCTTTTACGCTGCTGCTACTCTCTGTTTATCTTATATGCATAGTCACTTTATCTATACATTCATGTACATACTACCTCAATTGGCCCGACCAACCAGTGCTCCTGCACATTGGCTAACCGGGCTATCTGCATTGTGACCCACCCACCAACCCCTCTTTTTACGCTACTGCTACTCTCTGTTCATATGCATAGTCACTTTAACCATACCCACATGTACATACTACCTCAACAAGCCTGACTAACAGGTGTCTGTATATAGCCTTGCTACTCTTATTTTCAAATGTCTTTTTACTGTTGTTTTATTTCTTTACTTACCTACACACACACACATAGTTAAAAAAAAAAATTATCTCCGCACTATTGGTTAGAGCCTGTAAGTGAGCATTTCACTGTAATGTCTACACCTGTTGTATTCGGCGCACATGACAAATAAACTTTGATTTCATTTAATTTAGTAGCAGTAGTAGTGGTAGTGGTAACAGTAGCAGTAGTAGCGGTAGTGGTAGTGGTAACAGTAGCAGTAGTAGTGGTAGCAGTAGCAGCAGCAGTAGAAGCAGTAGCGGTAGTGGTAACAGTAGCAGTAGTAGCGGTAGTGGTAACAGTAGCAGTAGTTGTAACAGTAGCAGTAGTAGTGGTAGTGGTAACAGTGGCAGTAGTAGTGGTAGTGGTAGTAGTAGCAGTAGTAGCGGTAGTGGTAGTAGTAGCAGTAGTAGTGGTAGCAGTAGCAGCAGCAGTAGAAGCAGTAGCGGTAGTGGTAACAGTAGCAGTAGTAGCGGTAGTGGTAACAGTAGCAGTAGTTGTAACAGTAGCAGTAGTAGTGGTAGTGGTAACAGTGGCAGTAGTAGTGGTAGTGGTAACAGTAGCAGTAGTTGTAACAGTAGCAGTAGTAGTGGTAGTGGTAACAGTGGCAGTAGTAGTGGTAGTGGTAACAGTGGCAGTAGTAGTGGTAGTGGTAACAGTAGTAGTGGTAGTGGTAGCTGTAGTAGCGGTAATGGTAGTGGTAACAGTAGCAGTGGTAGTGGTAACAGTAGCAGTAGTAGTGGTAGTGGTAGTGGTAACAGTAGCAGTGGTAGTGGTAGTAGCAGTAGTAGCGGTAGTGGTAGTGGTAACAGTGGTAGTGGTAGTGGTAACAGTAGCAGTAGTAGTGGTAGTGGTAGTGGTAACAGTAGCAGTAGTAGTGGTAGTGGTAGCAGTAGCAGCAGCAGTAGTAGCAGTAGTGTTAGCGGTAGTGGTAACAGTAGCAGTGGTAGTGGTAGTGGTAGTGGTAGCAGTAGCAACAGCAGTAGTAGCAGAAGCATTAGCGGTAATGGTAGCGCTAGTGGTAACAGTAGCAGTAGTAGTGGTAGCAGCAGTAGCAGCAGCAGTAGAAGGAGTAGCGGTAGTGGTAACAGTAGCAGTAGTAGCAGTAGTGGTAGAGGTAGTGGTAACAGTAGCAGTAGTTGTAACAGTAGCAGTAGTAGTGGTAGTGGTAACAGTGGCAGTAGTAGTGGTAGTGGTAACAGTAGTAGTGGTAGTGGTAGCTGTAGTAGCGGTAATGGTAGTGGTAACAGTAGCAGTGGTAGTGGTAACAGTAGTAGTGGTAGTGGTAGCTGTAGTAGCGGTAATGGTAGTGGTAACAGTAGCAGTAGTAGTGGTAGTGGTAACAGTAGCAGTAGTTGTAACAGTAGCAGTAGTAGTGGTAGTGGTAACAGTGGCAGTAGTAATGGTAGTGGTAACAGTAGTAGTGGTAGTGGTAGCTGTAGTAGCGGTAATGGTAGTGGTAACAGTAGCAGTGGTAGTGGTAACATTAGCAGTAGTAGTGGTAGTGGTAGTGGTAGCAGTAGCAACAGCAGTAGTAGCAGAAGCATTAGCGGTAATGGTAGCGGTAGTGGTAACAGTAGCAGTAGTTGTAACAGTAGCAGTAGTAGTGGTAGTGGTAACAGTGGCAGTAGTAGTGGTAGTGGTAACAGTAGTAGTGGTAGTGGTAGCTGTAGTAGCGGTAATGGTAGTGGTAACAGTAGCAGTGGTAGTGGTAGCAGTAGCAGTAGTAGCGGTAGTGGTAGTGGTAACAGTGGTAGTGGTAGTGGTAGTGGTAACAGTAGCAGTAGTAGTGGTAGTGGTAGTGGTAGCAGTAGCAGCAGCAGTAGTAGCAGTAGCGTTAGCGGTAGTGGTAACATTAACAGTAGTAGTGGTAGTGGTAGTGGTAGCAGTAGCAGCAGCAGTAGTAGCAGTAGTGTTAGCGGTAGTGGTAACATTAGCAGTAGTAGTGGTAGTGGTAGTGGTAGCAGTAGCAACAGCAGTAGTAGCAGAAGCATTAGCGGTAATGGTAGCGCTAGTGGTAACAGTAGCAGTAGTAGTGGTAGCAGCAGTAGCAGCAGCAGTAGAAGGAGTAGCGGTAGTGGTAACAGTAGTAGTAGTAGTGGTAGCGGTAGTGGTAACAGTAGCAGTAGTAGTGGTAGTGGTAACAGTGGCAGTAGTAGTGGTAGTGGTAACAGTAGTAGTGGTAGTGGTAGCTGTAGTAGCGGTAATGGTAGTGGTAACAGTAGCAGTGGTAGTGGTAGCAGTAGCAGTAGTAGCGGTAGTGGTAGTGGTAACAGTGGTAGTGGTAGTGGTAGTGGTAACAGTAGCAGTAGTAGTGGTAGTGGTAGTGGTAGCAGTAGCAGCAGCAGTAGTAGCAGTAGCGTTAGCGGTAGTGGTAACATTAGCAGTAGTAGTGGTAGTGGTAGTGGTAGCAGTAGCAGCAGCAGTAGTAGCAGTAGCGTTAGCGGTAGTGGTAACATTAGCAGTAGTAGTGGTAGTGGTAGTGGTAGCAGTAGCAACAGCAGTAGTAGCAGAAGCATTAGCGGTAATGGTAGCGCTAGTGGTAACAGTAGCAGTAGTAGTGGTAGCAGCAGTAGAAGGAGTAGCGGTAGTGGTAACAGTAGTAGCAGTAGTGGTAGCGGTAGTGGTAACAGTAGCAGTAGTTGTAACAGTAGCAGTAGTAGTGGTAGTGGTAACAGTAGCAACTGCAGTAGTAGCAGTAGCGGGAGTGGTAACAGTAGCAGTAGTAGTGGTAGCAGTAGTAGCGGTAGTGGTAACAGTAGCAGTAGTAGTGTTAGCGGTAGTGGTAACAGTAGCAGTAGTAGTGGTAGCAGTAGTAGCGGTAGTGGTAACAGTAGCAGTGGTAGCAGTAGGAGTGGTAGTGGTAACAGTTGCAGTAGTTGTAACAGTAGCAGTAGTAGTAGTAGTGGTAACAGTAGCAGTAGTAGTGGTAGTGGTAACAGTAGTAGTAGTAGTGGTAACAGTAGCAGTAGTAGTGGTAGTGGTAACAGTAGTAGTAGTAGTGGTAACAGTAGCAGTAGTAGTGGTAGTGGTAACAGTAGTAGTAGTAGTGGTAGTGGTAACAGTAGCAGTAGTAGTGGTAGTGGTAACAGTAGCAGTAGTAGTGGTAGTGGTAACAGCACAGTAGTAGCGGTAGTGGTAACAGTAGCAGCAGCAGCAGTAGGAGTGGTAGTGGTAACAGTTGCAGTAGTTGTAACAGTAGCAGTAGTAGTAGTAGTGGTAACAGTAGCAGTAGTAGTGGTAGTGGTAACAGTAGTAGTAGTAGTGGTAACAGTAGCAGTAGTAGTGGTAGTGGTAACAGTAGTAGTAGTAGTGGTAACAGTAGCAGTAGTAGTGGTAGTGGTAACAGTAGTAGTAGTAGTGGTAGTGGTAACAGTAGCAGTAGTAGTGGTAGTGGTAACAGTAGTAGTAGTAGTGGTAACAGTAGCAGTAGTAGTGGTAGTGGTAACAGTAGTAGTAGTAGTGGTAACAGTAGCAGTAGTAGTGGTAGTGGTAGCGGCAGTGGTAAGAGTAGCAGTAGTAGCGGTAATGGTAACAGTAGCAGTAGTAGCATTAGCGGTAGTGGTAACAGCAGTAGTAGTAGCGGTAGTGGTAACAGTAGCAGCAGCAGCAGTAGTAGCAGTATTGGTAGTGGTAACAGTAGCAGCAGCAGTAGTAGCAGTAGTGTTAACATTAGTGGTAGTGTTAACAGTAGCAGCAATAGCGTTAGCATTAGCGGTAGTGATAACAGCAGCAGTAGCGTTAGCATTAGCGGTAGTGGTAACAGCAGCAGTAGCGTTAGCATTAGCGGTAGTGGTAACAGCAGCAGTAGCGTTAGCATTAGCGGTAGTGGTAACAGCAGCAGCAGCAGCAGTAGTAGCAGTATTGGAACCAGTAGCAGCACCAGTAATGGTAGGAATAACAGTAGCACTATGGCGCAGGATTGTTTTGCAAGGTTGGTATTTTGTAAGGTTTTACACCAACAATAGGGGCCACTAATCACTAATGGACATTTACAAGAGCTTAGAGAGGATTTTAGAGGGAGGTATAAAAGCGTTGACTAATACCAAGATAAAGAGGCTAATTCTCTGCCTGAGAAATATTTATACCAGGCCTACGTTCTTACGCCAAAGTGTTTGTGCTATCTTACCAGCTGTCAATGGGTAAGGTGTTTAAGTGATTGCTCCACTTTCTGTTGTCTAACAAATAAAGCTTGACTAGATGTTGAGACATGAAACCCATAGCAGGGCCTCATAGTACTGTCTGGGGCATGCTCTTAAGGAGACAGCAGCAGTGACTGCAATCTCTGTGTAGCCTTATTTATGCGGAAATGTAGTGTTGTGTTGGATGAATTTGACTTGTGCTGCTTTGCTCAGAACACACTACTCACTACTGGCTAGGTCAAACTCATTAAACGTAAAGATGAATTGTGAAATAACAATGAATCTGTCCGTTGAGCATTATAACTAAATTACCTCTGATGCTGTACCTCTCTGCAGCTGCTGTCCAAGTCCATCGAGCAACTCCGTCAGCCCAGCTCCCTGGTCAACCCACACCTGCAGGAGTCAGAGGAGGAGGAGGAGGAGGACAACACCCGGAGGATGGCGGATGAGAGGATGGACATGCAGGAGGACAGGATGCCCCCTGGTGGCGTGATCCAGAAACACACCCTTCGCTCCAGCAACAGCAGTGGCAGCAACAGCTCTCTCGGGGAGCTGTCCTCCATCGTAGAGGCCCACCACCGCCTGGGGGTCATAAAGGTCAAAGAGGAGCCAATCGACAGCGAGGACGAGTCCCTGTCCAGTCAGAGCCTAGCGGCGGAGCAGAGGGCCTCACTCCACCAGGTCAAAGGTCAGCTGGTGATAAGAGCTATGATCTGAGGGGGCAGAAGATGAAGGAGATCAAACACTGCGACATTCATAGACGCATATGTACACACAAACACACACACAGACACACACACACATACACACACACACACACACACACACACACACACTGCAGCCAACACACACACAGAGCCGACTAGGACTCCCAAGGCAGTCCTCTCCCTGCCCTGAGATGTGACGCTGTCTCAGTGAAGTGCAGCCGCACCCCAAACCCCTACCAGACTGACTCTCTGTTTGTGATCTTTGTGAAGTGATCTGTAATGTAAAGTATGTTTCACCGTGCTGTATATAACATGAAAGAAGATTTACTAGAAGAGTGCTCCTTCTTTTTTACTTCTAAGGAACTGCTTTGATTGTTTTCAGGTTCTGCTCAATTGACAGAATGTAGTATGTATGTATACAGTAGATTTAGTGTAAGAGAATATTCTAGAAGGGATGGAAAGTTTAACCGTTGTACAGTTTATGAATGCCATTTTATGTTCCCATAGTGTAACATTTATGCCATCAATTCACTTCAACTTTGACTTGCTGACTGTTGTTGTTTTATTCAAATGTCATATTCTCCTTCGTTCTCCAAAAAGCTGTGATGTTCTGTGTTCAGTGGTCTCTGAAAATGACATGAAAATAAGGAAGCATGCTCATGTCTGTATGAGAGAGAGAATGTATTGTTCAACCTTAACACAACACAGCACACCCTTACGACTGAGTACAGCCAGCCTACACTGGGAATGAGACTGTTTATTGATGTACAGTACTGCAGAGTGGAGGAGCAAATGGTAAATCAGTGGATGGATGGATGGATGGATGCAGAGCTGGATGGATGGATGGATGGATGCAGAGATGGATGGATGCATAGATGGATGGATGCATAGATGGATGGATGGATGGATGCATAGATGGATGCATAGATGGATGGATGCATAGATGGATGGATGCATAGATGGATGGATGGATGGATGGATATATATGGATAGATGATGGATGGATAGATGGGTGGATGGATAGATAGATGATGGATGGAGGGAGGGAGGGAGGGAGGGAGGGAGGGAGGGAGGGAGGGATGGATGGGGAGGGAGGGAGGGAGGGAGGGAGGGAGGGAGGGAGGGAGGGAGGGAGGGAGGGAGGGAGGGAGGGAGGGAGGGAGGGAGGGAGGGGGGAGGGAGGGAGGGAGGGAGGGATGGATGGATGGTGCAGGCAGTCAGCTCCATCAGACCATAGGACCAGGTCTGCTTCTCAAATGGGAATCCCGTAGGCCTCAGGTTAAACGTTCTGTGCTATATAGGGAATATAGCAAGAATAAAACAACAATATCATCCTGGTTTGCCACGGTCCTGTGTTGAGATGCCGTGTCATCCTAATCTTCCTCGACCTCCTCTTCCTCGACCTCCTCTTCCTCGACCTCCTCTTCCTTCTCTTCCTCCTCCTCCTCCCCTCTGGGTCCAAATCAAAGCTCAGCCAGGTTCCTGCCCAACTTTCAACAGAGGATTCACTAACAGAGAATGAGAGAGAAAGAGAGGGAGAGGGAGAGAGAGAGAAGGAGAGAAAGAGAGAGTGAGAGAGAGAGAAATAGAAGAAGAGAAATAGCGAGAGAGAGAAAGAGAGAGTGAGAGAGAGAAATAGAAGAAGAGAAATAGCGAGAGAGAGAAGGAGAGAAAGAGAGTGAGAGAGAGAAGGAGAGGGAGAGAGAGAGAGGCGAGAGAGAGAGAGAGAGAGAGAGAAAGAGAGAGAGGCGAGAGAGAGAGAGAGAGAGAGAGAGAGAGAGAGAGAGAGAGAGAGAGAGAGAAGGAGAGGAGAGAGTAGAGGGCGGGCAGGAAATGCCTTCTAGAAGCCAGGAGTCAGAATGATTCATGTGTGCAGGAATGTTAGGGGAGAGGAGGACCCAGGGTTGTAGGAGTCCAAGGGGCCAGGCTTGAGAATTGATTTACTGTCAAGGCGAATTACAAAGCCAGTGGGGATATGGTTAAGGGAGACCCTTTTTAAAGGGAATCGCTTCCTTCGTACTCCCCAGTGACATGCTTACCTCCACACGCAGGTTTGATGTTACTTCAATAAAATAAAAAACAAGATGGGACCTCTCTCCTTCTCCCCATCCCCCACCCCTGACTCCCTCTTGAAATTGCCCCATGCAATATGTCGACTCTGGTCTTAAAGTGGTCAATCAATGTATGTAAAGCTGTAACTTTTTTCCTGTTTCTTTTGTCTTGTCAATGTATAAAATATTACTATGGAGTTCTGTGTTTGGGTTCCTGTGAAAGACATAAACCATGTCTGTCAGTTTGTCTGTCTGCCTGTCTGACTCATACTGTACATTTAGCTCAGCCCATTCTAATGTTTGTAGTGTAAAAATCACTTTCAATCGGAACAATGTCAGTCTTGTTCCCTTGCTTCTTTGATTGGGCTGTAACGGGGCCCCTTCTCTACCCGTGGGGGGTCCCTGGATTCTGTTCATAGCTGTTTGCGTTTGTCCTCTTTCTTTTCTGCCTTGTGCTACAAACCTTTCTTTTATAAAATAAAGTTCATTCCCCAACTGTGCAACTTTCTGGTCTTTGTAGAGGATGTTTCTAACATGTCATAGAGCTTCAGTCTTTACTTCCAACTTCTCATATTTCCTTATTTTGGGACATAGATTTAAAATTTTCACATTCAAGACCCAACACAAGACTGTGTTCATGTTATTGTACATCTCAGATGTCTCCCCCTAAACTAAACCATTAGCCTACTTTCCCACACTCAGTCACATAACCCACTAAACACAGGCCAGCTCCTCATTTCTCTGGGATCTGTGTAACCCTTTAAAGGAGAGCTTAAGGGGCTTTCTAAGCAGCTCTTTGATGAGCAGAGAGGCTCCTAGCGGCAGCATTACAGCAGTTAAGACTAGGTGAGGCTAGGAGTGGGTGATAGGTACGACTTGCACTGAGACTTAAACTGAGCTTATGCAAATTTCACACCCAGGCTTAGTTCTTTCTTGGACTGGTAAGACTTGATATATTTCACACTACACGCAATGATGACAATAGGAAAGATCACAGCTCAGACCCTTGAGCAGTTTTCTGCAATTTAAGGCTGTTTGGGATGGTTGTTATTTGTCTCCAGTGACATTTCTGTAGCCAAAGTAACTGCTGCAAATGTAGCAAATATTGGGCAACCATTTCTTCTTCTTTCAGTTTCAGCCTTCTTCCCTCAAAGCTTCCAGATACCTCTTCCGGAACATTCACAAAGGTGTAATGTTACCTTATTTTAGGAAGTATTCAGAGTCAAATTAAACCTTGATTATTTTTTAAGTTGATGCCATCTGTCTTGGGGCCTCTTGCCCTTGTGGTTTTAAATGAGCTGTTACAAAGGCAGAACAAATAATGGAGTCCCCATCTATCTGCACCAGCCCTCCCCAAGGTGCCCACAGACCCAGTTGTAAAAGCAAACAGGCGTTTTTAAAGGGTGGCCAAGCAGGGAGGAAGCAAGAAAACATACCTATTTCCTCTCCACACAGAGTTATAGTGTGCAGGGGGTCTTCATTAGGAGAGCATAGTGTGCACGGGGGTCTTCATAAGGAGAGCATAGTGTGCAGGGGGGGGGGGTCTTCATAAGGAGAGCATAGTGTGCAGGGGGGGTCTTCATAAGGAGAGCATAGTGTGCAGGGAGTCTTCATAAGGAGAGCATAGTGTGTAGGGGGAGTCTTCATTAGGAGAGCATAGTGTGTAGGGGCGTCTTCATTAGGAGAGCATAGTGTGCCCTAAAGATTGGGATGTTGTCTGTGGGTGCGTGTGCGTGCGTGTGTGTGTGTGATAGATGATGATACACTTCCTGTCAATTAATCTCTCCCAAAGCACCTCAAATTCTCAGAATTTGGTCCCTAGTGCTTCCCAAATGGCATTCCTATCCTATATAGTGTACTACTTACTACAAGGCGTTTTACTATGACTTCGGCAGTCCATGGCCAGTCGAACCAAATCATGGGCCCTGGGAAGGAACATTTTAAAGTCCTGCCTTTTGACATCAGAGAGAAAATATTGTAGTTTTCAAGCAAATTTTCTGTAATTCTACACATTTTGTCATGAGTAAAGATTTTTGTTTTTGCAGCTTTAACAATAATACCCTGCAATTTTTTATGGGGCAGAGATAAAATGTTGCAGTTTTAAAGCTTAAATTACATTGCATGTATGTATATATAAAAAAGACATAGTGAGTGGAGAAATGTAGAATTGGTGGAGTACTGTACATACCAATATCCCTGTGAGCCTCCCAAGCCCATGCTGCCCAGGGTTAAAACATACATTTTAGATGAATAATGTTACATTGTATTATAATACACACCATAAACTTATTCCACTCATCCTTTGGCCAAAATTGGTTTCATCTTTTGTTCTTAGTACTATTTATATAAAAATATATACGGTATGTAAATCAAAATCTATTCTTTTGTAATATATTTTGAGATCTAGCTGCAGTACCCCACTTGGAGAAGCCCTTAATATAATAATAATAATAATATATGCCATTTAGCAGACGCTTTTATCCAAAGCGACTTACAGTCATGTGTGCATACATTCTACGTATGGGTGGTCCCGGGAATCGAACCCACTACCCTGGCGTTACAAGCGCCATGCTCTACCAACTGAGCTACAGAAGGACCTTATATAGGGAACAGGGTCCATTTGGGACAGAACCTCTGTCTGTGCTGAGGTAGGCCTAAATAATGATCTGGAGGGTTCCCATGAGGAGTCCTGCCTCCTGGGGCTCTGGCAGCAGGATATGGGACAGAACCTCTGTCTGTGCTGAGGTAGGCCTAAATGATGATCTGGAGGGTTCCCATGAGGAGTCCTGCCTCCTGGAGCTCCGGCAGCAGGATATGAGACAGAACTCCTGTCTGTGCTGAGGCCTAAATGATGATCTGGAGGGTTCCCATGAGGAGTCCTGCCTCCTGAGGCTCCGGCAGCAAGATATGGGACAGAACCTCTGTCTGTGCTGAGGTAGGCCTAAATGATGATCTGGAGGGTTCCCATGAGGAGTCCTGCCTCCTGGGGCTCTGGCAGTAGGACATGGGACATCGCCTGGCTGGGAGCAGAGAATACCAGGATAGCCTGGGGTCCAGCTGTCAGGAGGAAGGCAGAGTAGTGGACTACAACACTATTGTCAGTCTCTCTGTCTCTTTAGCCCTGTTCATACCTTGTTCTAGCATACGGCCTTTGTCGTGATATTGCCCACATTTTTAGACAGGTGTAGACGATTAAAAGATGCATTGGGATCTGATTGTGATCAGATCGGATAATATCAGGACAAGATCAGGGCGAAGGACACATGTCAACAGGGCTTCTGTCACTCTCTCTCTCTCTGTCCATCTGTCAGTCCGCCTGTCCGTCTTTCTTCTCTTATCAATAAGTTGTAATATTACCTTACTGTAATTTCCTTTCATTTACTCATAGCAAAAGTTAATTTTCTTGCTTATTTTAGGCAAGGTACTAAGAACTGTTTTAGCTAACTGTGTGAAAACATATGTTAAACATTTGCGCCTGTATTAAAACTTTTTGGAACCAAGTTCCTTGGGTCAGTTTGTTAGAAAAGATTATCAAACCGCGGCTGAGACTTCAGTTCATTTGATTAGCTTTGGTTTCATTAAAAGCGGCGTCACTAGAGACGTCATTACAGACCCGGGTTCAATCCCGGCCTGATTCATAACCGGCCTTGATCGGGAGTCCCATAGGGCGGTGCACAATTGGTCCAACATCGTCCGGGTTAGGGAAAGGTCTGCCCAGGATAGACCATCATTGTAAGTAAGAATTTGTTCTTACCTGACTTGCCCAGTTAAATAGGTTAACTAGCTAAAAGGTGAACTAAAATTAATTAATTAATTTTAAAAATCAACTAGATGAGGCATGATTGCCACACAATTGTACCAGTTCGTATAACTGTCGATGTTTTTACTTGTCATGCTAACGATAGCATAAAGTTGACTGTTCGGTGAAGACCTTATACCCTGTGTTTCTATTTCCTGACTAAAACCCTGTTTATTATTCTCCGTTGTCTGATCAAACCCTGTGCTATTTGAAAGCCACTTGCACAGCTGAAATGGAAGCAGATTAATAGTATGGCACAGCATTGAGGTTTTCCAGCTTTCTCCTGTGGATGTGAGGGGATTGTTGCGATGTTGGCATCCACTTGGAAGCTATAGTACAACGGGCTGTTTTTCTTTCCATTTGCTCGTACCAATGCTGGAGGTGTGGGACACTGACATTACAGCAGAGACACCACTGCCAGCAAATAAAGTAGACACTGTGTTTGTCTGCTAGCTGGTGTCAAAAAGACCACCTGGAACTTTAAAGAAATAGTGCTCTGGTAGACTGGGGACTGACTGTGGTGGACTCATTTATGTTGGAGGCCTCTGTGTGCCCAGTTCTCCAGGGTTTGGGCTGAGGTTATTTTCACAAGACTGTCAAACCAAATGTACTCGCAGTACCGTCCAATTGTTCAAGTTTGTTCCAAGTTGGCTGAGCCTGATGGTCTGTCTACTGAGCTTTGTTTGGTCCAGTGGGGCTGGTGGGCATGACATCATTGGAGACAAACTGTAATTTAATATATGATGAGATATGTAATATGGGGTGAAGAGAATAAATCAAAAGCTTCTCTATTTTTTAATACCTATTCAAAGTACATTTAGTTACGATTATGTACTTTGCAACTAATGCGATTTTGGGACTTGATTTTCAAATCAAACAAATACATCTGTTCAACCCAAATCATTCTGAAAGACCACCATCACTACAAGAAGTAACTACTGGTTTTCCTCTCACATGAACCAGGGGTTTTCTCTTCTGTTTTCTCTTCTGTTTTCTCTTCTCTCTTCTCTTCTCTAGTCCTTGTCTCCTCTTTTCTCTTCTCTTCTCTAGTCCTTGTCTCCTCTTTTCTCTTCTCTTCTCTAGTCCTTGTCTCCTCTTTTCTCTTCTCTTCTCTAGTCCTTGTCTTCTCTTCTCTCTTCTCTTCTCTAGTCCTTGTCTCCTCTTCTCTTCTCTCTTCTCTTCTCTAGTCCTTGTCTCCTCTTCTCTTTTCTCTTCTCTTCTCTAGTCCTTGTCTCCTCTTTTCTCTTCTCTTCTCTAGTCCTTGTCTCCTCTTTTCTCTTCTCTTCTCTAGTCATTGTCTCCTCTTTTCTCTTCTCTTCTCTAGTCCTTGTCTCCTCTTCTCTTCTCTCTTCTCTTCTCTAGTCCTTGTCTCCTCTTCTCTTTTCTCTTCTCTTCTCTAGTCCTTGTCTCCTCTTTTCTCTTCTCTTCTCTAGTCCTTGTCTCCTCTTCTCTTCTCTCTTCTCTTCTCTAGTCCTTGTCTCCTCTTTTCTCTTCTCTTCTCTAGTCCTTGTCTCCTCTTCTCTTCTCTCTTCTCTTCTCTAGTCCTTGTCTCCTCTTTTCTCTTCTCTTCTCTAGTCCTTGTCTCCTCTTCTCTCTTCTCTTCTCTAGTCCTTGTCTCCTCTTCTCTCTTCTCTTCTCTAGTCCTTGTCTCCTCTTCTCTCTTCTCTTCTCTAGTCCTTGTCTCCTCTTTTCTCTTCTCTTCTCTAGTCCTTGTCTCCTCTTCTCTTCTCTCTTCTCTTCTCTAGTCCTTGTCTCCTCTTTTCTCTTCTCTTCTCTAGTCCTTGTCTCCTCTTCTCTCTTCTCTTCTCTAGTCCTTGTCTCCTCTTCTCTCTTCTCTTCTCTAGTCCTTGTCTCCTCTTTTCTCTTCTCTTCTCTAGTCCTTGTCTCCTCTTCTCTTCTCTCTTCTCTTCTCTAGTCCTTGTCTCCTCTTTTCTCTTCTCTTCTCTAGTCCTTGTCTCCTCTTCTCTTCTCTCTTCTCTTCTCTAGTCCTTGTCTCCTCTTCTCTCTTCTCTTCTCTAGTCCTTGTCTCCTCTTTTCTCTTCTCTTCTCTAGTCCTTGTCTCCTCTTCTCTTCTCTCTTCTCTTCTCTAGTCCTTGTCTCCTCTTTTCTCTTCTCTTCTCTAGTCCTTGTCTCCTCTTCTCTCTTCTCTTCTCTAGTCCTTGTCTCCTCTTCTCTTTTCTCTTCTCTTCTCTAGTCCTTGTCTCCTCTTTTCTCTTCTCTTCTCTAGTCCTTGTCTCCTCTTCTCTTCTCTCTTCTCTTCTCTAGTCCTTGTCTCCTCTTTTCTCTTCTCTTCTCTAGTCCTTGTCTCCTCTTCTCTTCTCTCTTCTCTTCTCTAGTCCTTGTCTCCTCTTTTCTCTTCTCTTCTCTAGTCCTTGTCTCCTCTTCTCTCTTCTCTTCTCTAGTCCTTGTCTCCTCTTCTCTCTTCTCTTCTCTAGTCCTTGTCTCCTCTTCTCTCTTCTCTTCTCTAGTCATTGTCTCCTCTTTTCTCTTCTCTTCTCTAGTCCTTGTCTCCTCTTCTCTTCTCTCTTCTCTTCTCTAGTCCTTGTCTCCTCTTTTCTCTTCTCTTCTCTAGTCCTTGTCTCCTCTTCTCTTCTCTCTTCTCTTCTCTAGTCCTTGTCTCCTCTTTTCTCTTCTCTTCTCTAGTCCTTGTCTCCTCTTCTCTTCTCTCTTCTCTTCTCTAGTCCTTGTCTCCTCTTCTCTCTTCTCTTCTCTAGTCCTTGTCTCCTCTTTTCTCTTCTCTTCTCTAGTCCTTGTCTCCTCTTCTCTTCTCTCTTCTCTTCTCTAGTCCTTGTCTCCTCTTTTCTCTTCTCTTCTCTAGTCCTTGTCTCCTCTTCTCTTTTCTCTTCTCTTCTCTAGTCCTTGTCTCCTCTTTTCTCTTCTCTTCTCTAGTCCTTGTCTCCTCTTTTCTCTTCTCTTCTCTAGTCCTTGTCTCCTCTTTTCTCTTCTCTTCTCTAGTCCTTGTCTCCTCTTCTCTTCTCTCTTCTCTTCTCTAGTCCTTGTCTCCTCTTCTCTTTTCTCTTCTCTTCTCTAGTCCTTGTCTCCTCTTTTCTCTTCTCTTCTCTAGTCCTTGTCTCCTCTTCTCTTCTCTCTTCTCTTCTCTAGTCCTTGTCTCCTCTTTTCTCTTCTCTTCTCTAGTCCTTGTCTCCTCTTCTCTTCTCTCTTCTCTTCTCTAGTCCTTGTCTCCTCTTTTCTCTTCTCTTCTCTAGTCCTTGTCTCCTCTTCTCTCTTCTCTTCTCTAGTCCTTGTCTCCTCTTCTCTCTTCTCTTCTCTAGTCCTTGTCTCCTCTTCTCTCTTCTCTTCTCTAGTCCTTGTCTCCTCTTTTCTCTTCTCTTCTCTAGTCCTTGTCTCCTCTTCTCTTCTCTCTTCTCTTCTCTAGTCCTTGTCTCCTCTTCTCTCTTCTCTTCTCTAGTCCTTGTCTCCTCTTCTCTCTTCTCTTCTCTAGTCCTTGTCTCCTCTTCTCTCTTCTCTTCTCTAGTCCTTGTCTCCTCTTCTCTCTTCTCTTCTCTAGTCCTTGTCTCCTCTTTTCTCTTCTCTTCTCTAGTCCTTGTCTCCTCTTCTCTTCTCTCTTCTCTTCTCTAGTCCTTGTCTCCTCTTTTCTCTTCTCTTCTCTAGTCCTTGTCTCCTCTTCTCTCTTCTCTTCTCTAGTCCTTGTCTCCTCTTTTCCTTCTCTTTCTCTTCTCTTATTCTTCACATTCTCTTCTCTTCTTCTTCCTCTTCTCTTCTTCTTCACCTTCTCTTCTCTTCCATTTTCTTCTTCTTCCCTTCTCTTCCTTCTTCTTCCCTTCTCTTCCTTCTTCTTCTCCTTCTCTTCCTTCTTCTTCTCCTTCTCTTCCTTCTTCTTCTCTTCCTTCTTCTTCTCCTTCTCTTCATTCTTCTTCTCCTTCTCTTCCTTCTTCTTCTCCTTCTCTTCCTTCTTCTCTTTTCTTCCTTCTTCTTCCCTTCTCTTCCTTCTTCTTCCCTTCTCTTCCTTCTTCTTCTCCTTCTCTTCCTTCTTCTTCTCCTTTTCTTCCTTCTTCTTCTCCTTCTCTTCCTTCTTCTTCTCCTTCTCCAGACAGAGATGAAACACCCAAAGCCAGTCAGATAGATAGTGTCCAGGGGTTTATACCTCTGTCAGTCTCCTTGAGCGGTGTCATCCATACTGTTATCTTAGCTCCACCAGGATTAATGGTCCTTTTCAAGTTTAATGAGATAAGAGACCTGGGGGAGGCATCCCCATGCCGTGTTCAAAGACCCTGCAGCCCCACTAGGAACTGCTTTATCTCAGCCCAATGATTTGCCTGGCTGATAGGTGATTCTGAGAAACTGCAGTGGCCCAGAGAAGTGGGATCTGGGGGTGATGGGGTGGGAGTGGGATAGACTGGCAAACTTGGCCTCTTCTCTTAAAAGAAAGAAACCTCTACCGTTGTGGCTCAGGCATCCCCGAGATGCCTCCTGTTCCCCCTCTCTATTTGAATCCAGCGACCAGGACACTTTTTAAGTGCCTGCCTCCCTCACACCACCGGTGCTCCAGAGCCCATAAAGCAAGTGGGCCCGCTCCCGGAGGCTCAGAGGCTAGTTGGACAGGACGTGTTTGTAAGTCTTGCCTGAATGCACCGCCAGGAGAAACAACACCCCCAGGGCTCGTAAGGCTTGTGAGTTTTTCTTCCAACTCCAAGCCAAGAAGCCATTTCCAGTTCCAGCTCAATTCCTCTAGTCGTTTGTGGCCTGTGTGATCATGAAGCATCGGGACCAACCTCATGGTCTACATGGCATGCTAAATGATATCTGTTAGAGAAAAAGGCCGTAACTGATAGGGGACAGAGTAAACTAATATACTGCCCTGATTACATCTCCATCATCAAACTGCATGTCCTTTAATGACTATAGAATTAGCATTGTCTCCATGTTCCAAAACATTTGTAATATTCTAGAATATCCGTCAGGTCCGGTTTCAGTTCCGCAGTCAGAATTTGACCTTAAACCATTAGAGCATGAAGGACTGATGTCATACATCAAGTCTACTAAATTGCACACAT
Source organism: Oncorhynchus gorbuscha (assembly GCF_021184085.1). NCBI lineage: Eukaryota > Metazoa > Chordata > Actinopteri > Salmoniformes > Salmonidae > Oncorhynchus > Oncorhynchus gorbuscha. The sequence continues at coordinate 22,388 of NW_025749107.1, forward strand.
ACAGTACCACTCAAAAGTTTGGACACACCCACTCATTCAAGGATATTTCTTTATTTTTTTACTATTTTCTATATTGGAGAATAATAGTCAAAACATCAAAACTATGAAATAACATATATGGAATCATGTAGTGACCAAAAAAGTGTTAAACAAATTTAAATATATTTTAAATTTGAGATTCTTCAAAGAAGCCACAATTTGCCTTGATGACAGCTTTGCACACGCTTGGAATTCTCTCAACCAGCTTCACGAGGAAAGCTTTTCCAACAGTCTTGAAGGAGTTCCCACATTTGCTGAGCACTTTTACTTTATTCTGCGGTCCAACTCATCCCAAACCATCTCAATTGTGTTGAGGTCGGGTGATTGTGGAGGCCAGGTCATCTGATGCAGCACTCCATCACTCTCCTTGGTGAAATATCCCTTACACAGCCTGGAGGTGTGTTTTGGGTCAATGTCCTGTTGAAAAACAAATGATAGCATCACTAAGCGCGAAACAGATGGGATGGCGTATAGCTGCAGAATGCTGTGGTAGCCATGCTGGTTAAGTGTGCCATGAATTCTAAATAATTCACTGACAGTGTCACCAACAAAGCACCACCTCACCATCACACCTCCTCTTCCATGCTTCCCGGTGGGAACCACACATGCGGAGATCATCCGTTCACCTACTCTGGTGTCCATTAGTAGTGGTTTCTTTGCAGCAATTGACCATGAAGGCCTGATTCACACAGTCTCCTCTGAACAGTTGATGTTGAGATGTGTATGTTACTTGAACTCTGTGAAGCATTTATTTGTTTTGCAATCTGAGGTGCAGTTAACTCTAATGAACTTATCCTCTGCAGCAGAGGTCATTCTGGGGCTTCCTTCCCTGTGGCGGTCCTCATGAGAGCCAGTTTCATCATAGCGCTTGATGGTTTTTGAGACTGCACTTTCAAAGTTCTTGAAATGTTCCATATTGACTGACCTTCATGTCTTAAATTAATCATGGACTGTCATTTCTCTTTGCTTATTTGAGCTGTTCTTGCCACGATATGGACTTGGTAATTTTTTTACTTATCTATTTTTTACTTAACAATTATTTTTCTTAAAACTGCATTGTTGGTTAAGGGCTTTTAAGTAAGAATTTCACCTGTTGTTTTTGGCGCATGTGACAAATAAAGTTACATTTGATTTGATTTGGTATTTTACCAAATATGGTACTTTACCAAATCAAATCAAATCCAAATGTATTTGTCACATGCGCCGAATACAACAAGTGTAGACTTTACCGCGAAATGCTTACTTACAAGCCCTTAACCAACAGTGCAAGAATATATTTACCAAGTAAACTAAATTAAAAGTTATGATAAAAAGTAACACAATAAGAATAACAATAACGAGGCTATCTACAGGGGGCACCAGTACTGAGTCAGTGTGCGGGGGTACAGGTTAGTTGAGGTAATTCGTACATGTAGGTAAGGGGGAAGTGACTATGCATAGTTAATAAACAGCGAGTAGCAGCAGTGTACAAAAGGGAGGGGGGGTACCGCTTACCATGTGGTAGGTAGCATGGCAAGCTTCGTGGGCACTATGGAGTTGAACCCTGAGCTGTAGTCAATGAACAGCATTCTCACATAGGCGTTCCTTTTGTCTAGTGGGTCTAAGGTGTCCGGGAGGATGCTGTTGATGTGAGCCATAACCAGCCTTTCAAAGCACTTCATGGCTACCGACGTGAGTGCCACGGGGCGGTAATCATTTAGGCAGGTTACCTTCACTTCCTTGGGCAGAGGGACTATGGTGGTCTGCTTGAAACATGTAGGGATTACAGACTCGGTCAGGGAGAGGTTGAAAATGTCAGTGAAGACACTTGACAGTTGGTCCGCGCAAGAGAGGTGGACCAAGATGCGGCGTGGTAAGTGTTCATCATTTTAATGGGAAAACAGAACTCTACAAAACAACAACGTGACAACCGTGAAGCTAATGAACAATCGTGCTGACACAAACACTACACATAGACAATCACCCACAACCCACAATGACAAAACAGGCTACCTAAATATGGTTCCTAATCAGAGACAACGACTAACACCTGCCTCTGATTGAGAACCATGTCAGGCCAAACACAGAAAAGAGACAAACTAGGCATACAACATAGAATTCCCACTCAGATCACACCCTGACCAAACAAAACCTATAAACATACAAAGCAAACTATGGTCAGGGCGTGACAACATCGGCTACCGAGAGCGTTATCACAGTCATCCAGAACAGCTGGTGCTCTCGTGCATGCTTCAGTGTTGCTTGCCTCAAAGTGAGCATAAAAGGAATTTAGCTCATCTGGTAGGCTTGTGTCACTGGGCAGCTTACGTCTGGGTTTCCCTTTGTAGTCCGTAATACTTTTCAAGCCCTGCCACATCCGACGAGCATCAGAACTGGTGTAGTAGGATTCAATCTTAATCCTGTATTGACGCTTTGCTTAGATCACATATGTCAGAGTCAAGGCCCGCGGGCCACATCCGGCCCGCGAGAAGGTTTTTTACGGCCCCTGGGATGATCTTGATTTGTTATTAGAACCGGCTCGCAGACCGCAGCAAGCCGGCAGCCCGCAGATCTTTTACACGCACCAATACTACATTTCCCACAATGCAACGGTGACGCACCGAGCAGTAGGCTGCTTCATTTCAATATTTATTGGCACAGCAGTTGTCAGCATCACAGTAAAATTAACTTTCAGATACCCATCAAAAATGGCAAAACGGAAGGTGGACACTGAGAACCGGGGGTTTCAAACAAGGTGGGAGTCGGAGTATTTGTTCACGGAGGTAGCTGGAAAACCTGTGTGTCTTCTGTGTGGAGAAAGTGTGGCGGTACTGAAAGAATATAATCTGAGACGACATTATGAAACGAAACACGCGGACAAAAACAAGAATATGGACATGGAACAAAGGCTACAAAAGGCAGAGGAATTAAAACGAGGCCTCAAATCTCGACAGGCTCTGTTCAAAAAAGCCAAATCACAAGGCCAGGCTGCTGTCAAGGCCAGTTTTATTTTGGCAGAAGAGATCGCTAAATCAGCCCGGCCATTTACGGAGGGGGATTTCATCAAAAACTGCATGATTAAAGTTTGTGACGAAGTTTGCCCAGAAAAAGGCAACTCTTTTTAAATGTGAGTCTGAGCAGAAACACCATTGCCGAGAGAGTAGACCAGTTGTCCATCAATCTAAAAGAGCAGCTTGTGAAAAAGGGAAAAGATTTCATTGCATATTCCTTGGCTGTGGATGAGAGCACCGACATTTCTGACATTGCCCAGTTGTCAATTTTCATCTGCGGAGTGGACTCCAGCCTAAGCGTGACAGAGGAGTTTTTGGCTTTACGTCCTATGCATGGCACAACTACGGGGCATGATTTGTATGAAGAGGTGTCAAGATGTGTAAATGAGATGGAGCTGCCTTGGGAAAAACTTGTGGGTTTGACAACCGACGGAGCACCTGCGATGTGTGGACACAGGAGCGGACTGGTGGAGAAGATACGGGAAAAAATGCAAGAGGAAAACGCGACAGGTGAGCTGACAGCTTATCATTGTATCATACACCAGGAAGCGTTGTGCGGTAAAGCCTTGAAAATGGAGCATGTAATGAGCATCATCACGCGCACAGTTAACTTTATCAGAGCCAAAGGTTTGAATCACCGCCAGTTCAAGGCATTTCTGACGGAGTTAGAAACGGAGCATGGTGATTTGCCTTATCACACAGAGGTGCGATGGCTAAGCCAGGGAAAGGTGCTTCAAAGATGTTTCGAGCTTCGTGAGGAGATTTGTCTGTTCTTGGACAGCAAAGGGAAAGACACAACACAACTCCGAGACTAAATGTTTCTGTGTGAAATGGCTTTTCTGTGTGACATTACGAGTCATCTGAATGCAATGAACTTGCAGCTGCAGGGTCGGGATCGTGTCATCTCTGATATGTACAGTACAGTGAAGGCATTTAAAACCAAACTGACTCTGTGGGAGACGCAGATGCGGAAAGAAAATTTGAGCCACTTTCCCAGCTGCCAGACCATGAAAGAGAAGCTCTCTACCAGTGCGTTCCCGAGCGCACAGTTGGCTGATAAAATAGGTATGCTTGCCGCTGACTTTCGACGCCGATTTGCTGACTTTGAAGCACAAAAAAGCAGGTTGGAACTGCTCGGTAACCCATTTGCTGTTGACGTGGAAAGCTCACCACCAAACCTCCAAATGGAGTTGATTGACCTCCAATGCAATGATGCACTGAGGGCAAAATATGCGGCAGTGGGTGCTGCGGAGTTCGCCCGTTTCCTCCCCGACACAATGCCCCAGCTGCGCATCCAGGCTGCTCAAACGTTGTCTATGTTTGGCAGCACATACCTGTGTGAACAACTGTTTTCTTTGATGAACTTGAACAAAACATCACACAGAAGTCGACTTACTGCTGAACACCTCCACTCAATTCTGAGGATTTCCTCAGCTCAGAGCCTTACCCCGAACATTGATGAACTTGTGGAAAAGATGGGACACCACCAAGTATCACCCTCAACCTCAAACAAGTGAACATTACTGTGCAATCACATATTTAGAGTTTTTACTCAGTTCAAGTTTAAAAGTTAAAGTTTAATATTTGTTTTCACTGCATGTTACTTCTCCTTAAACAAAGTGTTGTTTTTGATTAATAGATTTTTGCACTTTATTTTATTGTATTTCAATCCAATTATATTTTTAAAATATTTCAGTTGAGTGGATGATAGAAAATTGCTATTATTGTTTTTTTCTTTGAAGTAAATTTAGCCCACTTTTGCTAAAATAGAAAATATAGGCTACTGATGGTGCCTTGAATACCGGTTTCTTTCATTTAATGTTCATGTTATGGGGATTTTTATATAAAGGAAATTTGTCTTTTGTGTCTGTTGAAAATTAAAGATTACTGACAGAGCCATAAGAAAATATTGCTTTATTTATCTGATCATATTGGAATATATTTGTTAGGTTTTCAGTAGGTTCAATTAGGTTCACTAGACTATATGCGTCATTTAAAATTTTTCAATGAACATTCGAACAGTCCGGCCCTCGGCTTGTAGCTAAATTTTTTATTTGGCCCTCCGTCCATTTGA
>NW_025749108.1:0-5000 GCF_021184085.1 Oncorhynchus gorbuscha
CGGACAGTATGGAAATATTCAGTTAGTTTTATCTCTGTTATCTCACAGACCTAAGCTAATCAAGCACGTACTGCATGCTCAGCCTGTAAACTACAGTCTATAACTCAGTGATACAGTACCTGAATGAGTGGTCCTTGCGCAGAGCAGAACATGCTAGTCAGCAACATGCTGGATCAGGAAACATACCAGCAAGGACTTGTCTTTTGGACTGGATTTCTTCAGCTATAACCAACAGTGTGATCTATCCCTCAATCAAGGCTAAGGGGATGCATTGAGGCTTAGTCTGATTCTGTATCTATGCTGGCACTTTTGGTTACCGATATATCTCCTAAATTACTTCCAGGTGTCTTAAAGAGGGGATCACATTATTCTGACTGAGGACAAAGCAGCTGGGGCACCTCACACCGTTCTCCACGGCCAATACCATTTCTGAGCTCCTTTCCTTGACCAATCAGAAGTCCTGTGAGGGTAGTGAGAGAGGCCAGATGGAGTAATGATCTGGAGATGAGACTCAAGGTCACAGGGAGGTCACTGGGAGGTGTCTGTGATAGAGCTACCGAGACAGCCTGTTACACTGGGACATGGAGAAAACAGTAGCTGTTACACTGGGGCGTGGAGAAAACAGTAGGTTTTTAGCTGTTACAGTGGGGAATGGAGAAAACAGTAGGTTTTTAGCTGTTACAGTGGGGCGTGGAGAAACAGTAGGTTTTAGCTGTTACAGTGGGGGGCGTGGAGAAAACAGTAGGTTTTTAGCTGTTACAGTGGGGCGTGGAGAAAACAGTAGCTGTTACAGTGGGGCGGGAGAAAACAGAAGATTTTTAGCTGTTACAGTGGGCGTGGAGAAAACAGAAGATTTTTAGCTGTTACAGTGGGGCGTGGAGAAAACAGTAGGTTTTTAGCTGTTACAGTGAGGAGTGGAGAAAACAGTAGGTTTTTAGCTGTTACAGTGAGGAGTGGAGAAAACAGTAGGTTTTTAGCTGTTACAGTGGGGAGTGGAGAAAACAGTAGGTTTTTAGCTGTTACAGTGGGGAGTGGAGAAAACAGTAGGTTTTTAGCTGTTACAGTGGGGAGTAGAGAAAACAGTAGGTTTTTAGCTGTTACAGTGGGGAGTGGAGAAAACAGTAGGTTTTTAGCTGTTACAGTGGGGAATGGAGAAAACAGTAGCTGTTACAGTGAGGAGTGGAGAAAACAGTAGGTTTTTAGCTGTTACAGTGGGGAATGGAGAAAACAGTAGCTGTTACAGTGGGGAATGGAGAAAACAGTAGGTTTTTAGCTGTTACAGTGGGGAATGGAGAAAACAGTAGGTTTTTAGCTGTTACAGTGGGGAATGGAGAAAACAGTAGGTTTTTAGCTGTTACAGTGGGGCGTGGAGAAAACAGTAGGTTTTTAGCTGTTACAGTGAGGAGTGGAGAAAACAGTAGGTTTTTAGCTGTTACAGTGAGGAGTGGAGAAAACAGTAGGTTTTTAGCTGTTACAGTGAGGAGTGGAGAAAACAGTAGGTTTTTAGCTGTTACAGTGGGGAATGGAGAAAACAGTAGGTTTTTAGCTGTTACAGTGAGGAGTGGAGAAAACAGTAGGTTTTTAGCTGTTACAGTGGGGAGTGGAGAAAACAGTAGGTTTTTAGCTGTTACAGTGGGGAGTGGAGAAAACAGTAGGTTTTTAGCTGTTACAGTGGGGAATGGAGAAAACAGTAGGTTTTTAGCTGTTACAGTGGGGCGTGGAGAAAACAGTAGGTTTTTAGCTGTTACAGTGAGGAGTGGAGAAAACAGTAGGTTTTTAGCTGTTACAGTGAGGAGTGGAGAAAACAGTAGGTTTTTAGCTGTTACAGTGGATGAGTGGAGAAAACAGTAGGTTTTTAGCTGTTACAGTGGGCGTGGAGAAAACAGTAGGTTTTTAGCTGTTTACAGTGGGGCGTGGAGAAAACAGTAGGTTTTTAGCTGTTTACAGTGGGGCGTGGAGAAAACAGTAGGTTTTTAGCTGTTTACAGTGGGGCGTGGAGAAAACAGTAGGTTTTTAGCTGTTTACAGTGGGGCGTGGAGAAAACAGTAGGTTTTTAGCTGTTACAGTGAGGAGTGGAGAAAAGAGTAGGTTTTTAGCTGTTACAGTGGGGAGTGGAGAAAACAGTAGGTTTTTAGCTGTTACAGTGGATGAGTAACTTTTGCCTGCATGATCCAGTTGTGAGACACTTTATGAAGTGTTCTTGGGTGTGAGTAGCAATTTTAAGTTGAGCAGCGACAGACTCTCACCGAGCAGCACTGCTTGAGCCCAGGTTTCATTGGAATGAATAGGAAAGTCTGACGCACGACAAAGGTCACTATATAGTGACTCACACCTGAATCGTCTTATCGACAGAACATTAGAAAATAACATAGAAAACGTGGCTTTATACAGTTTGTGGTCATTTACATGAAGTACTATATGACTGAAATATGAGTCCGTTTATGAGTTATTCGATACACAAACTCCACCTGAACGCTGCTTTCAGTGTGACACAACAGTTCTAAAAGAGGTCTGCAATCAACCGCCATTCCCAGATGGGTCCTAATGCATTAGGAGTTTGGTTGTGATGTTCTCCCATCGTTACAGTGCACTCTCCATCGGTGGTGTCTAACTTCAGTAGGTAGAAGAGGAGGATGGGTTCAGTCATACAAAAGAAAAGGAAAAAAAAGAAACTTTTGACATTTTCCAGTCAACATATTTATAACAAAATCGTTGCATAGAACTGCGAGTGGATCACATTTGCAAATACCTTCTCCCCCCCCAACCCCCCCCCCCCTCTATGATGGAGTTGTTGTACTCATTGGAGCTTTTAACATGTGCGAGAGAAATAAACAATTTACCTCCAAATGTTACCTCCCACCAGGTGAACCTGAGCCAAAGAGTGAGAGGGCCAAAGAGGAGGAAAAAGGCTTTTTGAGGGGTGGTGACAAACTCTTCTATAAAGTTCTTCTCTCTTCAACCTGGTCTCAGAGCATTTTATATTATTCTGCACATAAATCCGAAACACTCCTTTTAGTATGATATGTTACGTTTCGTATGGTATGTATTCATTTGTGGATGTCCATTTCTTATGATATGTTATGAATTACAATGTGTGATATGTAAAACATTTGCTAATCATATAACATGTTACGAATTTGAAAAAATGTACAATATGTTGCGTTTTTCAAAATGTACGATATGTTACGAATTCTAGCTAGGTGTCTAACATTAGCTAGCTCGCTAATGTTAGCTAGGCTAGGGGTTAGGGTTAAATTTAAAGGGTTTAGGGAAGGGTTAGCTAAAAGGGTTAAGGTTAGGGGAAGAGTTAGCTAACATGCTAAGCATTTGCAAAGTAGCTAAAAAGTAGTAAATAGTTGAAATCTTGCAAATTAACTAAAATGCTAAAGTTGTCTGTGATTAGATTCAAATTCGCAACCTTTGGGTTGCTAGACATTTGTGTTATATTCCCACCCATCCACCTCCCTTTTGTTTTTCATTAAGTAGCCATCTGTCCTACAGTGTATGTAACCGTACCAAACGTAACATATCATTCTAAATGGAGAGGCTCTGATTTACGTACAGAATAATATGAAATGCTCAGAGACAAGGTTGCTCTGTTGCAATGTCAGTGCCTTATCTTTGCAGCTACAATGGGTTCTGGGACAAGAGTCACATTTCACAGGTCAAAAGTTATGCAAAGGGTCATGAAGCCATCATACAGAGTACAAAGCAACGCCTTGAGCTAAACTGTAGATATCCAAAGTAATCCATTTCAAATAAATCTATTATTAAGGTCATTATCCACAGTGGTTGTTCTCTACTGGCCCATCCAGCCTCTAAAACAGGCCTGCTGTATGTGTAGTGGTGTGTATGTGTATTATGTATGCAGTGAAATGAATGGCCTCATCGAGAACTTAAAAGATTTTCTGATCTAATCTATTTGAATCTCCGTTGATTTCTTCACTGTGTTGCGGGAGGGATAGGAGACAAGTGCAGGGGAGAGGAGGGGTTTGAGCTCTGTGCAGTGGGCACCATCACGCCCCAGTTAGCTCCACTCTCACCATGCATGCAGGAAGAGCGATCGCTGGGCACATCTCTCTGGCAGCTGGCCTATTTTAAGAGCAGCGTCTCGCCCCATCGGCCAGCGTTAAGGCTGGGACACTGAACACGGGAGCCGGGGTGCGAATCGACCAGCGTTAATACTGGGACACTGAACACGGGAGCCGGGGTGTGAATCTACCAGCATTAAGACTGGGACACTGAACACGGGAGCCGGGGTGTGAATCTACCAGCGTTAAGACTGGGACACTGAACACGGGAGCCGGGGTGTGAATCTACCAGCGTTAAGACTGGGACACTGAACACGGGAGCCGGGGTGTGAATCTACCAGCGTTAAGACTGGGACACTGAACACGGGAGCCGGGGTGTGAATCTACCAGCATTAAGACTGGGACACTGAACACGGGAGCCGGGGTGTGAATCTACCAGCGTTAAGACTGGGACACTGAACACGGGAGCCGGGGTGTGAATCTACCAGCGTTAAGACTGGGACACTGAACACGGGAGCCGGGGTGTGAATCGACCAGCGTTAAGACTGGGACACTGAACACGGGAGTCGGGGTGTGAATCTACCAGCGTTAAGACTGGGACACTGAACACGGGAGCCGGGGTGCGAATCCCAGATACCACCACAAAAACATGTCCGTAACAGTTAGCTAACAGTTAGTAGTTGTATCAGTAGTAGTAGTTGTATCAGTAGTAGTAGTTGTAACAGTAGTAGTAGTTGTATCAGTAGTAGGACACATTCTTAAAGTGAAAACACTCCACAGTTGGTCCAATCCAGAGTAGATCCACTCCAGAGTAGATCCAATCCAGAGTAGATCCACTCCTGAGTAGATCCACTCTAGAGTAGATCCAATCCAGAGTCGATCCACTCTTGAGTAGATCCACTCATGAGTAGATCCACTCCAGAGTAGATCCAATCCACAGTAGATCCACTCCAGAGTAGATCCAATCTC
>NW_025749108.1:10000-27486 GCF_021184085.1 Oncorhynchus gorbuscha
TGCTTGCCTTTCTGCAATGTTGTTGTTTACATTACAATGACAAGATGAAGTGATACGGTGTATGAGTTGATGCAATCCCTGTGTCACAATGGATATAGGATATAAGAGGCTGGATGAATACAAGGGATAGAGAATGAAGTAGGACAACACAGAACATTATCCCTGATAGGTTTATAAGTGGATGTGTCCCTGATAGGTTTCTAAGTGGATGTGATGTGTCCCTGATAGGTTTATACATGGATGTGATGTGTCCCTGATAGGTTAATAAGTGGATGTGATGTGTCCCTGATAGGTTTATACATGGATGTGATGTGCCCCTGATAGGTTTATAAGTGGATGTGATGTGTCCCTGATAGGTTAATAAGTGGATGTGATGTGTCCCTGATAGGTTCATATGTGGATGTTATGTGTCCTGATAGGTTAATATGTGGATGTGATGTGTCCTGATAGGTTAATATGTGGATGTGATGTGTCCCTGATAGATTTATAAGTGCAGTGCAATTTATGAACGTAATACAAACTTTTGTGAAAACCAACAATAAAGTACCATCTAATCCTGGGGTTTTCAACTTTTTCAGCTCGAGACCCAAATGAGAAATTGCCCGTCCTCCCGTGACCCAAATCGTCCTCCAATAACCCAAATGTGAAGAAATACTGTACTATTATAGATGTCTTCTCAAAACGTGCGACCCACCTTTGACAAGCCCAGGGCCCACTTTGGGTCCCGACCCATAGTTTAAGAAACCCTGATCAAATCTAATCTCCCCAGTCTACACATACAGTAAGTGCTTGTATCTGGCAGCGTTGTACTGTAAGTCATATGGCTCATTACATGATCAAGTTCTCGAACACACATCACTTTAATGCATTGGTTCACCCCCCCCTCTCCCCTATAACTATTCCCCAAGTTGTTGCTGTAAATGAGCATTTGCTTTCAGTCAATTTACCTGATAAAATTAGAGTTAAATAAAACCGATATAGTTTCCCTTCCCACAATCCTCTATTTTCTGTCATTATGTCACAGCCTCTTGTATTTCCACATTAGCTAAATCATTACACCCTGTTTTCCTGCTTTCCTCAACACACAAAAGAAGCAGTGCAAGCCCAAACACACTGGTGGGTCATTTATCATGCAATGACTTCTACAGTATAACTTGAAGAAACAGTCCTGCAGTGAGAGAGTACATTTGTATGCAAAAACCAGCACTCACACACATAAATATAGCAGCAGTGGAATACGTGTCCCCAGGGATACTTTCCAGAGCCTGGCTGAATGGAGGATGATGCTTCCGACGATGGTGACGTGGAACCCACTACAAAGCCAAGAACTCCATACTGTGTTTCAGATCCTCTAATAAAAAAACGACCCCCTGTCATTATGCAGGACAACATCCAACCACCCAGGGCTCTTCCTCTTTGACTTATGATTGGTTTAACTCATTCTTTCTCAGTCATCCTATCTTACCTGATGCGGTTCTTTTAAAAGGGGAGGGGAGCAAGCCTGGACATGATCTGTTTGGCAGCCATCCTCCTTCACTAGAGCAAATAGCGAGAGATCATTTGTCTTGTGTGTGAGAGCAGGAGAGAGAGAAAGAGAACAAGAGAAAGAGAACAAGACAAGGTGTGGGTGAGAGAGAGAGATAACCAGATAAAGAGAGAGAACAAGAGAGAGTGAGAGAGAGAGAGTGAGAGAGAGAGAGAGAGAGAGAGAGAGAGAGAGAGAGAGAGAGAGAGAGAGAGAGAGAGAGAGAAAGAGAGAGAGAGAGAGAGATAACCAGAGAAAGAGAGAGAACAAGACAAGGTGTGGGTGAGAGAGAGAGATAACCAGAGAAAGAGAGAGAACAAGAGAGAGTGTGTGTGTGTGTGAGAGAGAGAGAGAGAGAGAGAGAGAGAGAGAGAGAGAGAGAGAGAGAGAGAGAGAGAGAGAGAGAGAGAGAGAGAGAGCGAGAGAGAGAGAGAGAGAGAGAGAGAGAGAGAGAGAGAGAGAGAGAGAGAGAGATAACCAGAGAAAGAGAGAGAACAAGACAAGGTGTGGGTGAGAGAGAGAGATAACCAGAGAAAGAGAGAGAACAAGAGAGAGTGAGAGAGAGAGAGAGAGAGATAACCAGAGAAAGAGAGAGAACAAGAGAGAGTGAGAGAGAGAGAGAGAGAGAGAGAGAGAGAGAGAGAGAGAGAGAGAGAGAGAGAGAGAGAGAGAGAGAGAGAGAGAGAGGGAGAGAGAGAGATAACCAGAGAAAGAGAGAACAAGAGAGTGAGAGAGAGAGAGAGAGAGAGAGAGAGAGAGAGAGAGAGAGAGAGAGAGAGAGAGAGAGAGAGAGAGAGAGAGAGAGAGAACAAGAGAAAGAGAGTGAACAAGAGAGAGTGAGAGAGAGAGAGAGAGAGAGAGAGAGAGAGAGAGAGAGAGAGAGAGAGAGAGAGAGAGAGAGAGAGAGAGAGAGAGAGAGAGAGAGAGCTGGAGAGAAAGGGAGAGAGATGACCAGCATCAGCATCAGCAGCAACAGGAATCTCTCTTGAAGCACTGAGCAGTCTAATGTAAGAGGCCATTTGGAGATGATTTTAGGTCTAACCTCCCTGTGAAAGAAATGTGTGGCAAAGATCCAACCAGAGAAACCCTTCTCTCTGAACAACTAGCAGGCTCTGTGGTGAATATAATTAGGTTGATGGTTAAAATGCTTAGGTATAGGGATAGAATGGCCCTTTCAAATTGGCTGCTTTGCTTGTTAGTTGGATGAAAATTCCATGTGTTTTACTATAAGAGGATAAACAAGTGGGCTAATTTGTGCATTTTCAAGTAGAGTGGAGTAGAGCAGATCACTAGTGATACAGCAGAGCACTAGTGATACAGTAGAGTAGAGGAGAGAACTACTGATACAGCAGAGCAGAGTAGATCACTAGTGATACAGCAGAGCGGAGTAGATCACTAGTGATACAGCAGAGCAGAGTAGATCACTAGTGATACAGCAGAGCAGAGGAGAGGAGAGAACTACTGATACAGCAGAGCAGAGTAGATCACTAGTGATACAGCAGAGCAGAGTAGAGGATAGAACTACTGATACAGCAGAGCAGAGTAGATCACTAGTGATACAGCAGAGCCGAGTAGATCACTAGTGATACAGCAGAGCAGAATAGATCACTAGTGATACAGCAGAGCAGAGTAGATCACTAGTGATACAGCAGAGCAGAGTAGAGGAGAGAACTACTGATACAGCAGAGCAGAGTAGATCACTAGTGATACAGCAGAGCGGAGTAGATCACTAGTGATACAGCACAGCAGAGTAGAGGAGAGAACTACTGATACAGCAGAGCAGAGTAGATCACTAGTGATACAGCAGAGCAGAGTAGATCACTAGTGATACAGCAGAGCAGAGTAGAGGAGAGAACTACTGATAGAGCAGAGCAGAGTAGATCACTAGTGATACAGCAGAGCGGAGTAGATCACTAGTGATACAGCACAGCAGAGTAGAGGAGAGAACTACTGATACAGCAGAGCAGAGTAGATCACTAGTGATACAGCAGAGCAGAGTAGATCACTAGTGATACAGCAGAGCAGAGTAGATCACTAGTGATACAGCAGAGCAGAGTAGAGGAGAGAACTACTGATACAGCAGAGCAGAGTAGATAACTAGTGATACAGCAGAGTAGATCACTAGTGATACAGCAGAGTAGAGGAGATAACTACTGATACAGTAGAGCAGAGTAGATCGCTAGTGATACAGCAGAGCGGAGTAGATCACTAGTGATACAGCAGAGCAGAGTAGATCACTAGTGATACAGCAGAGCAGAGTAGATCACTAGTGATACAGCAGAGTAGAGGAGAGAACTACTGATACAGCAGAGTAGAGCACTAGTGATACAGTAGAGTAGCGCACTAGTGATACAGTAGAGTAGCGCACTAGTGATACAGTAGTGTAGAGCACTAGTGATACAGTAGAGTAGATCACTAGTGATACAGTAGAGTAGAGCACTAGTGATACAGTAGAGTAGAGTAGAGTAGAGTAGAGTAGAGTAGAGTAGAGTAGAGTAGAGTAGAGTAGAGTAGAGTAGTAGTGACACAGTAGAGTATATCAGAGAACTAGTGATACAGTAGATCACTAGTGATACAGTAGAGTAGAGCATTAGGGATACAGTAGAGTAGAGCACTAGTGATACAGTAGAGTAGAGCACTAGTGATACAGTAGAGTAGATTAGAGCACTAGTGATACAGTAGAGTAGATTAGAGCACTAGTGATACAGTAGAGTAGAGTAGATCACTAGTGATACAGCAGAGCGGAGTAGATCACTAGTGATACAGCAGAGCAGAGTAGATCACTAGTGATACAGCAGAGCAGAGTAGAGGATAGAACTACTGATACAGCAGAGCAGAGTAGATCACTAGTGATACAGCAGAGCCGAGTAGATCACTAGTGATACAGCAGAGCAGAGTAGATCACTAGTGATACAGCAGAGTAGAGTAGATCACTAGTGATACAGCAGAGTAGAGGAGAGAACTACTGATACAGTAGAGCAGAGTAGATCGCTAGTGATACAACAGAGCGGAGTAGATCACTAGTGATACAGCAGAGCAGAGTAGATCACTAGTGATACAGCAGAGTAGAGCACTAGTGATACAGTAGAGTAGTAGTGACACAGTAGAGTATATCAGAGAACTAGTGATACAGTAGATCACTAGTGATACAGTAGAGTAGAGCACTAGTGATACAGTAGAGTAGATTAGAGCACTAGTGATACAGTAGAGTAGATTAGAGCACTAGTGATACAGTAGAGTAGAGCACTAGTGATACAGTAGAGTAGAGCATTAGTGATACAGTAGAGTAGAGCACTAGTGATACAATAGAGTAGAGCAGTAGTGATACAGTAGAGTAGAGCACTAGTGATACAATAGAGTACAGCAGTAGTGATACAGTAGAGTAGATCACTGGTGATACAGTAGAGTAGAGCACTAGTGATACAGTAGAGTAGAGCACTAGTGATACAGTAGAGTAGAGCATTAGTGATACAGTAGAGTAGAGCACTAGTGATACAATAGAGTAGAGAAGTAGTGATACAGTAGAGTAGAGCACTAGTGATACAATAGAGTAGAGCACTAGTGATACAGTAGAGTAGAGCACTAGTGATACAGTAGAGTAGAGCATTAGTGATACAGTAGAGTAGAGCACTAGTGATACAATAGAGTAGAGAAGTAGTGATACAGTAGAGTAGAGCACTAGTGATACAATAGAGTAGAGCAGTAGTGATACAGTACCCGGTCGCATTCACAGGTTGTATCACATTTTCACTTCATTTTCATTACAGTACAACGGTTTGATTTGTTTGATCGTAGCTAGCTACTTAGCTAGCTACATAGCCGTCTTTGTATCAAAGATAATTGTGTAGTCTAGAGCGATTTTCTAGGTTCGCTAGCCATCTATTGTCGTTCTTTTAACGCAACGTAACGTAAACAACACTGCTAGCTAGCCTGCTAGCCCCCGAATAGCAACACTGCAGAAACTATTACACTCAATGGAACGACTTGATTAGTGTAGTGTCAACAACGCACCCACTGCCAGCTGGCCTACTTCAGCAGTACTGTATCATTTTAATCATTTTAGTCAATAAGATTCTTGCTACGTAGCTTAACTTTCTGAACATTCGAGACGTGTAGTCCACTTGTCATTCCAATCTCCTTTGCATTAGCGTAGCCTCTTCTGTAGCCTGTCAACTATGTGTCGGTTTATCCCTGTTCTCTCCTCTCTGCACAGACCATACAAACGCTCCTCACCGCGTGGCCGCGGCCACCCTACTCTGGTGGTCCCAGCGCGCACGACCCACGTGGAGTTCCAGGTCTCCGGTAGCCTCTGGAACTGCCAATCTGCGGTCAACAAGGCAGAGTTCATCTCAGCCCATGCCTCCCTCCAGTCCCTCGACTTCTTGGCCCTGACGGAAACATGGATCACCACAGACAACACTGCTACTCCTACTGCTCTCTCTTCGTCCGCCCACGTGTTCTCGCACACCCCGAGAGCGTCTGGTCAGCGGGTGGTGGCACCGGGATCCTCATCTCTCCCAAGTGGTCATTCTCTCTTTCTCCCTTACCCATCTGTCTATCGCCTCCTTTGAATTCCATGCTGTCACAGTTACTAGCCCTTTCAAGCTTAACATCCTTATCATTTATCGCCCTCCAGGTTCCTCGGAGAGTTCATCAATGAGCTTGATGCCTTGATAAGCTCCTTTCCTGAGGACGGCTCACCTCTCACAGTTCTGGGCGACTTTAACCTCCCCACGTCTACCTTGACTCTTTCCTCTCTGCCTCCTTCTTTCCACTCCTCTCCTCTTTTGACCTCACCCTCTCACCTTCCCCCCTACTCACAAGGCAGGCAATACGCCGACCTCATCTTTACTAGATGCTGTTCTTCCACTAACCTCATTGCAACTCCCCTCCAAGTCTCCGACCACTGCCTTGTATCCTTTTCCCTCTCGCTCTCATCCAACACCTCCCACACTGCCCCTACTCGGATGGTATCGCGCCGTCCCAACCTTCGCTCTCTCTCCCCCGCTACTCTCTCCTCTTCCATCCTATCATCTCTTCCCTCCGCTCAAACCTTCTCCCAACTATCTCCTGATTCTGCCTCCTCAACCCTCCTCTCCTCCCTCTCTGCATCCCTTGACTCTCTATGTCCCCTATCCTCCAGGCCGGCTCGGTCCTCCCCTCCCGCTCCGTGGCTCGATGACTCATTGCGAGCTCACAGAACAGGGCTCCGGGCAGCCGAGCGGAAATGGAGGAAAACTCGCCTCCCTGCGGACCTGGCATCCTTTCACTCCCTCCTCTCTACATTTTCCTCCTCTGTCTCTGCTGCTAAAGCCACTTTCTACCACGCTAAATTCCAAGCTTCTGCCTCTAACCCTAGGAAGCTCTTTGCCACCTTCTCCTCCCTCCTGAATCCTCCGCCCCCTCCCCCCCTCCTCCCTCTCTGCAGATGACTTCTGTCAACCATTTTGAAAAGAAGGTCGACGACATCCGATCCTCGTTTGCTAAGTCAAACGACACCGCTGGTTCTGCTCACACTGCCCTACCCTGTGCTCTGACCTCTTTCTCCCCTCTCTCTCAGATGAAATCTCGCGTCTTGTGACGGCCGGCCGCCCAACAACCTGCCCGCTTGACCCTATCCCCTCCTCTCTTCTCCAGACCATTTCCGGAGACCTTCTCCCTTATCTCACCTCGCTCATCAACTCATCCCTGACCGTTGGCTACGTCCCTTCCGTCTTCAAGAGAGCGAGAGTTGCACCCCTTCTGAAAAAACCTACACTCGATCCCTCCGATGTCAACAATTACAGACCAGTATCCCTTCTTTCTTTTCTCCAAAACTCTTGAACGTGCCGTCCTTGGCCAGCTCTCCCGCTATCTCTCTCTGAATGACCTTCTTGATCCAAATCAGTCAGGTTTCAAGACTAGTCATTCAACTGAGACTGCTCTCCTCTGTATCACGGAGGCGCTCCGCACTGCTAAAGCTAACTCTCTCTCCTCTGCTCTCATCCTTCTAGATCTATCGGCTGCCTTCGATACTGTGAACCATCAGATCCTCCTCTCCACCCTCTCCGAGTTGGGCATCTCCGGCGCGGCCCACGCTTGGATTGCGTCCTACCTGACAGGTCGCTCCTACCAGGTGGCGTGGCGAGAATCTGTCTCCTCACCACGCGCTCTCACCACTGGTGTCCCCCAGGGCTCTGTTCTTGGCCCTCTCCTATTCTCGCTATACACCAAGTCACTTGGCTCTGTCATAACCTCACATGGTCTCTCTTATCATTGCTATGCAGACGACACACAATTAATCTTCTCCTTTCCCCTTCTGATGACCAGGTGGCGACCGCATCTCTGCATGTCTGGCAGACATATCAGTGTGGATGACGGATCACCACCTCAAGCTGAACCTCGGCAAGACAGAGCTGCTCTTCCTCCCGGGGAAGGACTGCCCGTTCCATGATCTCGCCATCACGGTGACAACTCCATTGTGTCCTCCTCCCAGAGCGCCAAGAACCTTGGCGTGATCCTGGACAACACCCTGTCGTTCTCAACTAACATCAAGGCGGTGGCCCGTTCCTGTAGGTTCATGCTCTACAACATCCGCAGAGTACGACCCTGCCTCACACAGGAAGCGGCGCAGGTCCTAATCCAGGCACTTGTCATCTCCCGTCTGGATTACTGCAACTCGCTGTTGGCTGGGCTCCCTGCCTGTGCCATTAAACCCCTTCAACTCATCCAGAACGCCGCAGCCCGTCTGGTGTTCAACCTTCCCAAGTTCTCTCACGTCACCCCGCTCCTCCGTTCTCTCCACTGGCTTCCAGTTGAAGCTCGCATCCGCTACAAGACCATGGTGCTTGCCTACGGAGCTGTGAGGGGAACGGCACCTCAGTACCTCCAGGCTCTGATCAGGCCCTACACCCAAACAAGGGCACTGCGTTCATCCACCTCTGGCCTGCTCGCCTCCCTACCACTGAGGAAGTACAGCTCCCGCTCAGCCCAGTCAAAACTGTTCGCTGCCCTGGCCCCCCAATGGTGGAACAAACTCCCTCACGACGCCAGGACAGCGGAGTCAATCACCACCTTCCGGAGACACCTGAAACCCCACCTCTTTAAGGAATACCTAGGATAGGTTAAGTAATCCCTCTCACCCCACCCCCCCTAAGTTTTAGATGCACTATTGTTAAGTGACTGTCCCACTGGATGTCATAAGGTGAATGCACCAATTTGTAAGTCGCTCTGGATAAGAGCGTCTGCTAAATGACTTAAATGTAATGTAATGTAAATGTAGAGCACTAGTGATACAATAGAGTAGAGCACTAGTGATACAGTAGAGTAGAGCACTAGTGATACAGTAGAGTAGAGCATTAGTGATACAGTAGATTAGAGCACTAGTGATACAGTAGAGTAGAGCATTAGTGATACAGTAGAGTAGAGCACTAGTGATACAATAGAGTAGAGAAGTAGTGATACAGTAGAGTAGAGCACTAGTGATACAATAGAGTAGAGCAGTAGTGATACAGTAGAGTAGAGCATTAGTGATACAGTAGAGTAGAGCACTAGTGATACTGTGCAGTACAGCAGGGCCCCCCTGCCAGCATTGGGGAACATCTCACACCACATATATTTCTATGGCACAAGCATTGTTCATGACATCAACTGTTCACACCCTTCTTGTTGGTGGAGAGAATGTTGCAGGTTTAGAGCTCATTTTCTGCAATTCTACACATTTTGTCATGGGGTGTAAAGAAAGTATTGCAGTTTTAAAGCAATTTTTTTTTGCAATTCTATACATTTTGCCATGTTTAATGTGTATTCATGTGATATTTAAGTGGCAAAAAAAATACAACAATATCTATGGGCTAATAAACCTAAATAAAAAAACATTATCTGACATGGGCTAGTTGATGTGGACATTTCTGACAAGTTATAAATAGCTCTCTAAGGTCTGCAATGACTGACATGACAAGAGGAACTGATGATGCAATACCTAATATAGAAATGACACCTTGTGCATTCTACTATTACAACTTTCAAGAGTAAGTTTAATGCCGGACTGAGTTCCTCTAAAAAATAATAATATATATATATATATATATATATATATATATATATATAAATATATTTATTTTTCTTGTTTGGGAGGGGGCACAGTTTGGGAACCACTGCAGTACAGTAGTGAGCAGTCCATTTCCTCATGTTTTAACCAGGAGTTATAGGGCATACATAACCAATAACATTAATATACTGTACTTCACCCTGCATGAAGTGGCAGCATAATCCCACCACAAAGCCTAGTAGTTCAGAGAGACAGAAAGAGAGGCGTTGCACTATGATAATGGTGGGTGAGAGAGGTGAGCTATGATAATGGTGGGTGAGAGAGGTGGGCTATGATAGTGGTGGGTGAGAGCGGTGAGCTATGATAATGGTGGGTGAGAGAGGTGGGCTATGATAGTGGTGGGTGAGAGAGGTGAGCTATGATAATGGTGGGTGAGAGAGGTGAGCTATGATAATGGTGGGTGAGAGAGGTGAGCTATGATAATGGTGGGTGAGAGAGGTGGGCTATGATAGTGGTGGGTGAGAAAAGTGAGTTATGATAATGGTGGGTGAGAGAGGTGGGCTATGATAATGGTGGGTGAGAGAGGTGAGCTATGATAATGGTGGGTGAGAGAGCTGGGCTCTGATAATGGTGGGTGAGAGAGGTGAGCTATGATAATGGTGGGTGAGAGAGGTGAGCTAAGATAATGGTGGGTGAGAGAGCTGGGCTCTGATAATGGTGGGTGAGAGAGGTGGGCTATGATAATGGTGGGTGAGAGAGGTGAGCTATGATAATGGTGGGTGAGAGAGGTGAGCTATGATAATGGTGGGTGAGAGAGGTGGGCTATGATAGTGGTGGGTGAGAAAGGTGAGCTATGATAATGGTGGGTGAGAGAGGTGGGCTATGATAATGGTGGGTGAGAGAGGTGGGCTATGATAATGGTGGGTGAGAGAGGTGAGCTAAGATAATGGTGGGTGAGAGAGGTGAGCTATGATAATGGTGGGTGAGAGAGGTGGGCTATGATAGTGGTGGGTGAGAAAGGTGAGCTATGATAATGGTGGGTGAGAGAGGTGGGCTATGATAATGGTGGGTGAGAGAGCGGTGAGCTATGATAATGGTAGGTGAGAGAGCGGTGAGCTATGATAATGGTGGGTGAGAGAGGTGAGCTATGATAATGGTGGGTGAGAGAGATGGGCTATGATAGTGGTGGGTGAGAGAGGTGAGCTATGATAATGGTGGGTGAGAGAGCGGTGAGCTATGATAATGGTGGGTGAGAGAGCTGGGCTATGATAATGGTGGGTGAGAGAGGTGGCATGATAATGGTGGGTGAGAGAACAGCGAGCTATGATAATGGTGGGTGAGAGAGGTGAGCTATAATAATGGTGGGTGAGAGAGCTGGGCTCTGATAATGGTGGGTGAGAGAGGTGGGCTATGATAGTGGTGGGTGAGAGAGCGGTGAGCTATGATAATGGTGGGTGAGAGAGCGGTGAGCTATGATAATGGTGGGTGAGAGAGATGAGCTATGATAATGGTGGGTGAGAGAGCAGTGAGCCATGATAATGGTGGGTGAGAGAGGTGAGCTAGGATAATGGTGGGTGAGAGAAGTGGGCTATGATAATGGTGGGTGAGAGAGCTGGGCTATGATAATGGTGGGTGAGAGAGTTGGCATGATAATGGTGGGTGAGAGAACCGCGAGCTATGATAATGGTGGGTGAGAGAGCGGTGAGCTATGATAATGGTGGGTGAAAGAGGTGAGCTATGATAATGATGGGTGAGAGAGCGGTGAGCTTCATGGTCTAGATCCCTCTGCTTTGGAACAATGGGAAGGGTAATGAACTAGAATGAGTTCAAAGAGTTCAGACATACGGCTTGAAATGTGTGAGACGGGAGGGGGGAGAGATGAAGAGTCTTTGAAGCATACAGTCATGATACTGCATGGTAAATACTATCAAAGAGCCACGAGAACTGTTACCAAACTGTGTGAGTGTGCCAAATGGTACCCTATTCCTATGTAGTGCACTACTTTTGACAGGGCTCTGATCAAAAGTAGTGCACTACGTAAGGAATAGGTGCTATTTCAGACGCAACCTGTACAGATGTCTGCAGGCTTCAGAGGAGGAGGCTAGGAGACCTGGAGGGGGATCTGGGAACACAGCCAATGAGGACAAAGGAGCTGTATTCGATCACAGGACTGTGTGAATTTGGGGTCTTGTGAATGTGCACTCTGGGCTGGTGTTGGTGCATACCTGTACCAAGGGTACCAACGTAGTGTGAGAAGGGGTCAGTAGGCCAGTGGGTTGGGTACAAATACTCCAAAGATAGACCGTACAGGGTGGTGGAAAGACCCTTTGAAGACCTGGGTCGTGTTCATTAGGCACTAAAAGGAAGAAACCTGACTGAAACAGGGAGTGACTACCTGGACTTGTCCAACAAATTTTGTTTTCCGTTGAAATACATTTTGCTAGGGTGTGCACTACTGAATAACGTCCCTGGTGTGAATAATAGATGTGCAGAGACACCACTAACACCAGGCCTCTGATCCAATCCTACGAACAGAGAGACACCACTAACACCAGGCCTCTGATCCAGTCCTACGAACAGAGACACCACTAACACCAGGCCTCTGATCCAGTCCTACGAACAGAGAGACACCACTAACACCAGGCCTCTGATCCAGTCCTACGAACAGAGACACAACTAACACCAGGCCTCTGATCCAGTCCTACGAACAGAGAGACACCACTAACACCAGGCCTCTGATCCAGTCCTACGAACAGAGAGACACCACTAACACCAGGCCTCTGATCCAGTCCTACGAACAGAGAGACACCACTAACACCAGGCCTCTGATCCAGTCCTACAAACAGAGAGACACCACTAACACCAGGCCTCTGATCCAGTCCTACGAACAGAGAGACACCACTAACACCAGGCCTCTGATCCAGTCCTACGAACAGAGAGACACCACTAACACCAGGCCTCTGATCCAGTCCTACGAACAGAGACACCACTAACACCAGGCCTCTGATCCAGTCCTACGAACAGAGAGACACCACTAACACCAGGCCTCTGATCCAGTCCTACGAACAGAGAGACACCACTAACACCAGGCCTCTGATCCAGTCCTACGAACAGAGACCACTAACACCAGGCCTCTGATCCAGTCCTACGAACAGAGACCACTAACACCAGGCCTCTGATCCAGTCCTACGAACAGAGAGACACCACTAACACCAGGCCTCTGATCCAGTCCTACGAACAGAGAGACACCACTAACACCAGGCCTCTGATCCAGTCCTACGAACAGAGAGACACCACTAACACCAGGCCTCTGATCCAGTCCTACTGCAATCCACACAGCAGAGATGGAACAGAGAGACAATGTATTATGGAAGGGGTAAGCATGGAGAAAGCCAACACAAAGGGAACTGCAATGCACCTAGCGTGGTGATTCGTCAACAACGACAGTGTAAATTGTGGTCATTGGTCAACAACAACAGTGTAAATTGTGGTGATTGGTTAATAACGACAGGGTAAAATGTGGTGATTTGTCAATAATGACAGTGTAAAGTGTGGTGATTGATCAATAATGCCTTGGTTTGCCAAGCAAGTGGATAACACCACAGGAGGTTGGTGGCACCTTTAATTGGGGAGGACGGGCTCGTAGTAATGACTGGAGTGGAATCAGTGGAAAGGTATGAAATACATCAAACACATGGTTTCCATGGGTTTTAGACATTTCTGCTCATTTATTTGAAATAAAAAACTGAAATATCACATTTTCAGACACTTTACTCAGTATTTTGTTGAAGCACCTTTGGCAGAGATTACAGCCTTGAGTCTTCTTGGGTATGATGCTGCAAGCTTGGCACACCTACTATATTTGGCGAGTTTCTACCATTCTTCTCTGCAGATCTTTTCAAGCTCTGTCAGGTTGGATGGGGAGTGTTGCTGCACAGCTATTTTCAGGTCTCTCCAGAGATATTCTATCGGGTTCAAGTTCGGGCTCTGGCTGGGCCACTCAGGGACATCCAGAGACTTGTCCCAAAGCCACTCTTGCGTTGTCTTAGTTGTGGGCTGACACTGAAAAACACCCCCCACAGCATGATGCTGCCACACCATGCCTCACTGTAGGGATAGTGCCAGACATGAAGCTTGGCATTCAGGCCAAAGAGTTCAATCTTGGTTTCATCAGACCAGAGAATCTTGTTTCTCATAGTCTGAGTCCTTTAGGTGTCTTTGAAAATCATATGCTTTTTTACTGAGGAGTGGCTTCCGTCTGGCCACTCTACCGTAAAGGTCTGATTGGTGGAGTGCTGCAGAGATGGTTGTCCTTCTGGAAGTTTCTCCCATCTTCACAGAGGAACTCTGGAGCTCGGTCAGAGTGACCATCGGGTTCTGGTCCCCTCCCTGACCAAGGCCCTTCTCCACCGATTGCTCAATTTGGCTGGGCGGCCAGCTCTACGAAGAGTCTAGGTGGTTCCAAACTTCTTCCATTTAAGAATGATGCAGGCGACTGTGTTCTTGGGGACCTTCAATACTGCATAAATGTTTTGGTACCCTTCCCAGATCTGTGCCTCGACACAATCCTGTCTCGGAGCTCTACGGACAATTCGTTCGACCTCATGGCTTGGTTTTTGATCTGACATGCACGGTCAACTGTGGGACCTTATATAGACAGGTGTGTGATTGATTATTTAAGTAAGGTATTTCAGTTTTGCATTTTAAAAATTAATTAGCCAAAAATTCTAAAACCTGTTTTCGCTTTGTCATTATGGAGTATTAGAATTATTATGTGTAAAAATGTACTTTAAATGATTGAATCCATTTTAGAATAAGGCTGTAACGTAACAAAATGTGGAAAAAGTCAAGGGCTCTTAATACTTTCTGAGTGTAAAGTAGGAGCCAGGTTCATCTGTTTGTGCCAAGAACTGCAACACTACTGGGTTTTTCACGCTCAGAAGATTCTCCTGTGTTCAACTCAATATTAGGTCTCTCCCGAGCCTGTACGGGAGTTGTAGCGATGAGACAAGATAGTAGCCACTAAACAATTGGATACCACGAAATTGGGGAGAAAAAGGGGTAAAACATTTTTTGAAAGGAAGGTGTTTCCTAATGTTTGGTATACTCAGTGTATATCTCTGTAATACCATAGTTCCATCTCTTTAATATGATAGAGTCTGTGCAGACAATGGAGCATTCCTCTGTACCACCATAACAAGGTAGTATGAGGTCATTATGGGAGCTATAATTACCCTGCAAGTCAGATCATGTTTGGCATTTAATCGACTGTAACAATTTTAGCCTTTTCTTATCTGACTGCAGTTCAACCCTGGGCAGTGAATAGTGTGTGAATAGTGTGTGTGTGGCGTGTCTGCGTGCGTGTGTGTGAGCTTGCGTGCATGTAGCGTGCATGTGTGTCTGTCTGTGTGTGCATACATACAGTACATGCTTGTGTGTTTGTGTGATGACTTGTGTCCAGACTCCCTACAGCCAGCTCTGTCCTGAGAATATCACAACAACTTACCCAACTCCAAGCAGTTAATCAATGCCAGAAGAAACAACTAAAAAACATGTGAAAATGGAAACTGCATATCCTGCTGTTTTCCTACACACTGGAAG
This sequence comes from Oncorhynchus gorbuscha, assembly GCF_021184085.1. Classification (NCBI taxonomy): domain Eukaryota; kingdom Metazoa; phylum Chordata; class Actinopteri; order Salmoniformes; family Salmonidae; genus Oncorhynchus; species Oncorhynchus gorbuscha. The sequence continues at coordinate 25,156 of NW_025749108.1, forward strand.
CTTTTCTAAACTGAAAATGGAAAATATGTAGCAAGATATTGTAATAGCAATGTAGCAATATGCTGTAATAACTATGTAACAACTTTGTAGAAAAACATTGTATCTGATTGTTGTATGAATGTACTCGAGTTATAAGTTTCAAGATGTCAGTATCTGTTTCTACTGTACATTTTTCGTTTCCACCCCGTGTCTGGCCGTCAGACGTGAATGAAAAGCAGTCATTCATAAAAACAAGACAAGCTCGCTTACCATTGGTCACTGGGGTCCAAAGACCTCTCTGAACGTCAATTGGCCAGTCACTTGAATGACATTGCGTAATAACCAATTGGCGTGTATTATGGAGTTCTCTATTTTGGCTTCAGGGAAAACCAGACGATTCCATTCAGAAATCCACAGTCAAGCTTTGTGTGAGAAGAGCATAGACTACAACCCTGAAAGAACGTTTGCAACAGCGTGGAGTGAAACAGAACTTATTTTCAACATTGCAAAGGAATTAAATCTTCGCAAATGTGAGTTTAACATCAAACTATCAACCGCAACAAAAAAGATGCGTATAAGGTGTTTGCGTTAGTTTATTTCTAGCGGCTGTAATGCATTTACTTTGACCGACTAGTATCCGTAGAATGCGAGCTCTCTGCCAAGCATTTTCTAGCTGTCTGGTGAGGGGGTAGAAATGTGAACGCCATTTTATATGTATCTTAATTTGGGAACCATTTTCTTATTTGTAGTCAAATGTACTTTGACGTGAGAATGTTTATGTTGCAGTATTTTGACTTGCTACGGCGCATAGACTGTTCTAACATTTATGAATGGAAGGTTCGACCCCCCCCCTAGCTCAGGGATCAAATTTCACTTCATTGACAAAAACAAGCTGGGGCCATGAGAGGGGAATAGGAAACGGTAGAGGGGGGAGTTTAGCTACTTCTTGAACTGGCTCAGATTTTCTTTGCTGAGATTAACCCTCTGCTGCCCTGGATAGATAACTTTATCCAATACTTGTCAAATAATGCTGAAATTTGATCTCTAAATGTTTTATTCAGATTATTGCAATGTTTACGTTTTATATGTTCCATTATGAAGATAGTTTATCCAATGTTTAGAAATCAAGGACTACTTAACTCAATACCCTGATTTGCATCCTATTTTTGAACACTTATTGAAAACAGCTCCCTCCTAGTCCTTCTACTTATTGTAATGTCAACAGTCTCATCTCCAAATAGCTTTACTGTGCCTTGCTGCCTTGCTTATGTAAGAACTTAGTCCCCAGTGTATTGAGTACATGCTCACTGGCATAGTGTACAGCCCGCCAGAACTACGATGCAGGAGGATTACGCAAACAAACAACACAAACACCCAAGACAGAGGAAAGGAACAACTGTCTTATCCTGAAGGCAGGCTGGCACTATGCCCTAGTGACTACATTAGACAGGAAACATAGTGCACTATGCCCTAGTGACTACATTAGACCAGAAACATAGTGCACTATGCCCTAGTGACTACATTAGACCAGGAAACATAGTGCACTATGCCCTAGTGACTACATTAGACCAGGAAACATAGTGCACTATGCCCTAGTGACTACATTAGACCAGGAAACATAGTGCACTATGCCCTAGTGACTACATTAGACCAGGAACATAGTGCACTATGCCTAGTGACTACATTAGACCAGGAAACATAGTGCACTATGCCCTAGTGACTACATTAGACCAGTGCAAACAGGATAGTGCACTACTTTAAACCGGGACTAGTGCTTACTACATGACCACATAGACCAGGAAACATAGGCACTACTTTAAACCAGGACCCATAGTGCACTATGCCCTAGTGACTACATTAGACCAGGAAACATAGTGCACTACTTTAAACCAGGACCCATAGTGCACTATGCCCTAGTGACTACATTAGACCAGGAAACATAGGGCACTACTTTAAACCAGGACCCATAGTGCACTATGCCCTAGTGACTACATTAGACCAGGAAACATAGTGCACTACTTTAAACCGGGACCCATAATTGCACTACTTTAAACCCAGGACCCATAGTGCACTATGCCCTAGTGACTACATTAGACCAGGAAACATAGGGCACTACTTTAAACCGACCCATAGTGCACTACTTTAAACCAGGACCCATAGTGCACATGCCTAGTGACTACATTAGACCAGGAAACATAGGGACTACTAAACCAGGATTAGTTACTTTAAACCAAGGACCCTTAATTGTATGCCTAGTGACTACATTAGACCCATAGTGCACTACTTTAAACCAGGACCCATAGTGCACTATGCCCTAGTGACTACATTAGACCAGGAAACATAGGGCACTAC
>NW_025749109.1:0-27485 GCF_021184085.1 Oncorhynchus gorbuscha
CCTGTCCCCTGTCCTACATTGCTTTGTATGTTATTGGTTCTGTCCTGTTCCCCTGTCCTGTCCCCTGTTCTGTCCCACTGTCCTGTTCCATGTTCTGTCCCCCTGTCCTGCCCCCCTGTCCTGTCCCCTGTCCTACATCGCTCCGTATGTTATTGGTTCTGTCCTGTCCCCTGTCCTGTCCCCCTGTCCTGTCTCCTGTCCTGCCCCCCTGTCCTGCCCCTGTCCTGTCCCCTGTCCTGTCCCCCTGTCCTGTCCCCCTGTCCTGTCCCCCTGTCCTGTCCCCCTGTCCTACATAGCTCCGTATGTTATTGGTTCTGTCCTGTCCCCTGTCCTGTCCCCTGTCCTGTCCCCCCTGTCCTGTCCTGCCCCCTGTCCCCTGTCCTGTCCCCTGTCCTGTCCCCCTGTCCTGTCCCCTGTCCTGTCCCCCCTGTCCTGTCCCCTGTCCTGCCCCCTGTCCTGTCCCCTGTCCTGTCCCCTGTCCTGTCGTCCTGTCCCCTGTCCTGCCCCTGTCCCCTGTCGCCCTGTCCCTGTCATAATCCCACTGTCTACATCGCTCCGTATGTTATTGGTTCTATAGACAGTGCTTTATATAATGTATCTATTGTTATCGTTGTTGTTAGTGTCTGTGTGAAAATAGGCTCTGAAAAATAGAAATTGGTATCTTGTCTTAACAGGACGATGGACACACATGACCATCAGGGCCTGAAACATGACACCACCTATGACATCAGAGTCCAGGCGTTCTACGAGTGGAGGAGGGACCCTTCAGTCCTAGTATACAGAGCAGGACAACATCTACCTCACCTGGTGAGACACACACACACTCTCTACCACATCCATGTAATCACACTGACATGCACATAATGTATAGAGTGGAGCCTTGTCTTCTTAAACCCATCCTGCCCTCTCCTCTCCACCCCACAGTACCCCTCTCCTGCCCTCTCCTCTCCACCCCACAGTACCCCTCTCCTGCCCTCCTCTCGTCTCCTCGCCTCTCCCCTCCCCTCCTCTCCTCTCCTGCCCTCTCCCCTCCTCTCTTCTCCTCTCCTCTCGCCTCCCCTCCTCTCCTCTCCTCGCCTCTCCCCTCCTCTCCTCTCCTGCCCCCTCCCCTCTTCTCCTCTCCTCTCCTGCCCTCTCTCCTCCCCTCCTCTCCTCTCCTGCCCTCTCCCCTCCCCTTCTCTCCTCTCCTGCCCTCTCCCCTCCTCTCCTCTCTTCTCCCCTCCTCTCTTCTCCTCTCCTGCCCTCTCCCCCTCCTCTCTTCTCCTCTCCTGCCCTCTCCCCTCCCCTCCTCTCTTCTCCTGCCCCCTTCTCTCCTCTCCTGCCCTCTCCCCTCCTCTCTTCTCCTCTCCCTGCCCTCCCCTCCTCTCCTCTCCTGCCCTCTCCCCTCCCCTTCTCTCCTCTCCTGCCCTCTCCCCTCCTCTCTTCTCCTCTCCTGCCCTCTCCCCCTCCTCTCCTCGCCTCTCCCCTCCCCTTCTCTCCTCTCCTGCCCTCTCCCCTCCTCTCCTCTCCTGCCCTCTCCCCTCCTCTCCCCTCCTCTTCTCTCTCTCTCCCTGCCTCTCCCCTCCTCTCCCCTCCCTCCTCTCCTCCCTCCTGCCCTCTCCCCTCCTCTCTCCCTCCTCTCTCCCTCCTCCTCTCTCCTCTCCCCTCTCCTCCTCCCTCTCCTCTCTCCCCTCTCCTCTCCTCTCTCCTGCCCTCTCCCCTCCTCTCCTGCCCTCTCTCCCTCTCCTCTCCTCTCCTGCTCCTCTCCCCTCCTCTCCCTCCTCTCCTCTCTCCTCTCCCCTCCCCTCCTCTCCCTCCTCCTCTCCCCTCCTCTCCCCTCCTCTCTCCCTCCTCCTCTCCCCTCCCCTCCTCCCCCTCCTCCCCTCCTCTCCCTCCTCCTCTCCTCTCCCCTCCTCTCCGCTCCTCTCCCCTCCTCCTCTCCCCTCTCCCTCTCCTCTCCCCTACCCTCCTCTCCCCTCCTCCTCTCCCCTCCTCTCCCCTCCCCTCCTCTCCCCCTCTCCTCTCCCCTCCTCTCCCCCTCCTCTCCTCTCCCCTTCTCTCCCCTCCCCTCTCCCCTCCTCTCTCCCCTCCTCCTCTCCCCTCCCCCTCTCCCTCCCCTCCTCCCCTCCCCTCCTCTCCTCTCCCCAGTACCTTATTGATTAACAGAGCGTGTGTCTCATTGTATGCTACATTCACACTGTACCTCACGCTCCAGTCCTCTCACGCACCTCATTACCCTCATGGGCTGGTGTCCTCATGCGTTTCACCTCATACATGTTGGATAGATTATTTATTTATCACCAGATGTGAATATTTGAAGCCTCAGTCATCTCCTCCTACTGCAGTGTGCATGTCATGGTAATCACTGTGAACCTGGTGTGTTGTTGGATATTTGTAATCAATTGTAATAAAGAAAAAGTGTTTAAAGTTGTCCAGGTCCAGACAGTAATAATCAAACTGATATTTTGAACCTCTCTCTCCTCTCCCTTTCCCCCTCTCCTCCCCCTCTCCCCCTCCCCCTCTCCCCCTCTCCCCCCCCTCTCCCCTCTCTCCCCCTCTCCTCTCCTCTCCCCTCCCCCCTCTCCCCCTCCCCCCTCCCCCTCCCCCCTCTCCCCTCCTCTCCCCCCTCCCTCTCCCCTCCTCTCTCCCTCTCCCTCTCTCCTCCCCTCCCCCCTCTCCTCTCCTCTCCCCTCTCCCCCCTCCCCCCCCTCTCCCTCCCCCTCTCTCCCCTCTCCCTCTCTCCCCTTCCCCCTCTCACTCTCCCCTCCCCCTCTCCCCTCCCCCCTCCCCCTCTCCTCCCCTCTCCCCTACCCTCCCCCCTCTCCCCTACCCTCCCCCCTCTCCCCTCCCCCCTCTCCCCCTACCCTCCTCCCTCTCCTCCTCCCTCCCCCCTCCCCCTCTCCCCTCCCCTCTCCCCTACCCTCCTCCCCTCTCCCCTCTCCTCCTCTCCCCCTCCTCTCCCCTCCCCCTCTCTCCCCTCTCCCCCTTTCCTCCCCTCTCCCCTACCCTCCCCCCTCTCCCCTCCTCCCTCTCCCCTACCCTTCTCCTCCCCCTCTCCCCTACCCTCCTCCCCTCCCCCTCTCCCCTCCCCTCTCCCCTCCCCCTCTCCCCTCCCCCAGCGTTTGCCACAAGCTTCATGTCAAAGCCGTCATGAAAACATCAGTCCTGCTCACGTGGGAAGTGCCAGAAAACTACAAGTCCCAAGTGCCTTTCAAGGTAAAAGTCTGTCTGTCTGTCTGTCTGTCTGTCTGTCTGCCTGCCTGCCTGCCTGCCTGTCTGTCTGTCTGCCTGTCTGTCTGCCTGCCAGTCTGCCTGTCTGTCTGTCTGTCTGCCTGTCTGTGTCTTCCTAACACTAACCACTATTTGACCTTGTGTGTGTGTGTGTGTGTGTGTGTGTGTGTGTGTGTGTGTGTGTGTGTGTGTGTGTGTGTGTGTGTGTGTGTGTGTGTGTGTGTGTGTGTGTGTGTGTGTGTGTGTGTGTGTGTGTGTGTGTGTGTGTGTGTGTGTGTTGTGTCTCTCTCCAGATCCTGTATAACCAGCAGAGTGTGGAGGTACAGGGGAACCTGAAGAGGAAGTTGATCACCCGACTACAGCCTGATACAGACTACAGCTTTGTGTTGATATCAGAGGAAACACAGCTGGTGGTCTTCAGCAGCAGGTGTCCATCAGGGCGACCCCAGACCTCCTGAAGACTAAACCTGTCCTCTACTCTACTCAGCACAACCAGGAGGGGAAGCTCACTATAGACCTGCCTAAAGTACAGCCGACTAGTCAAGTCAGGTTAGTATCATCTAACTATAGCTACAACTAACACTACTATAGACCTGCCTAAAGTACAGCCGACTAGTCAAGTCAGGTTAGTATCATCTAACTATAGCTACAACTAACACTACTATAGACCTGCCTAAAGTACAGCCGACTAGTCAAGTCAGGTTAGTATCGTCTAACTATAGCTACAACTAACACTACTATAGACCTGCCTAAAGTACAGCCTACTAGTCAAGTCAGGTTAGTATCGTCTAACTACAGCTACAACTAACACTACTATAGACCTGCCTAAAGTACAGCCTACTAGTCAAGTCAGGTTAGTATCGTCTAACTACAGCTACAACTAACACTACTATAGACCTGCCTAAAGTACAGCCTACTAGTCAAGTCAGGTTAGTATCATCTAACTATAGCTACAACTAACACTACTATAGACCTGCCTAAAGTACAGCCTACTAGTCAAGTCAGGTTAGTATCATCTAACTATAGCTACAACTAACACTACTATAGACCTGCCTAAAGTACAGCCTACTAGTCAAGCTCAGTTGGTAGAGCATGGCGCTTGTAACACCAGGGTAGTGGGTTCGATCCCCGGGACCACCCATACGTAGAATGTATGCACACATGACTGTAAGTCGCTTTGGATAAAAGCGTCTGCTAAATGGCATATATTATTATATATTAGGTTAGTATGACATCGAACCATGAAAACACATACTCTTTGTAGAAAACAAACAGGAAGTAGCCCAAACTCTTACTTGACATCAAACAGGAAGTAGCCCAAACTCTTTGTAGACAACAAACAGGAAGTAGCCCAAACTCTTACTAGACATCAAACAGGAAGTAGCTCAAACTCTTTTTAGAAAACAAACAGGAAGTAGCCCAAACTCTTACTAGACATCAAACAGGAAGTAGCCCAAACTCTTACTAGACATCAAACAGGAAGTAGCCCAAACTCTTTGTAAAAAGCAAACAGGAAGTAGCCCAAACTCTTTGTAGAAAGCAAACAGGAAGTAGCCCAAACTCTTTGTAAAAAGCAAACAGGAAGTAGCCCAAACTCTTTGTAGAAAGCAAACAGGAAGTAGCCCAAACTCTTTGTAGAAAGCAAACAGGAAGTAGCCCAAACTCTTTGTAGAAAGCAAACAGGAAATAGCCCAAACTCTTTGTAGAAAGCAAACAGGAAGTAGCCCAAACTCTTTGTATAAAGCAAACAGGAAATAGCCCAAACTCTTTGTAGAAAGCAAACAGGAAGTAGCCCAAACTCTTTGTATAAAGCAAACAGGAAATAGCCCAAACTCTTTGTAGAAAGCAAACAGGAAGTAGCCCAAACTCTTTGTAGAGCAAACAGGAAGTAAATGACCCTTGTGCCATCTGAAAAGTCCATTCCTCTACTGCAGCACGAGCAAATTGCCAATACCTTTTTTTACCTTCTTTTGCGATCGGGACATTTTGGTCAAATTACCTCAAAATGACCCAAATGAAGAACTCAGAACGTCCAAATGGTTCCTATTTCCCCCATAGGACTCTGGTTAAAAGTAGTGCACTATGTAGGGAATAGGGTGCCCTTTAGAATGCAGCCCCAGGAGTGACTGGTTACAGCTGGAAGATCCTTCCTCTGACACTGCTATCCCAGTCACCAGGGCAACCGAGGTCAGAGACTGGAACAGCGTCCTGATTGGTAAAAAGATTACTGTGCTGTGGAGCACGGTTGAGGCTTAACACACACACACACGTACACACATTGTGATGCTCAGTTCAGATTGACAGTGTAACTGCAGCTGGTTATTGAGTAGTAGGGGTCTTGTTAGATATGTCTTCAACCACTGAGATGAACAGAAAGATGGACCACACGGGGGAGCATAGAGGAGAGGAGAGGGAGGGGAGGGGAGGGGAGGGAGGGGAGGGGGGAGGGGAAAGGAGAGGGGAGGGAGGAGAGCGGAGGGAGGAGGAAAGGAGAGAGGGAGGAGGGGAAAGGAGAGGGGAGGAGAGAGCGGAGGAGAGGAGAGGAGGGGGGGGAAGAGGAGAGGGAGGGGGAGAGGAGAGGGAGGGGAGGGGAGAGGGGAGAGAGAGGGGAGGAGAGAGGGGAGGGAGAGGAGAGGAGGAGAGGAGAGGGAGGGGAGGGGGAGGAGAGAGGGGAGGAGAGGGGGAGGAGAGGAGGAGAGAGGAGGGAGAAGAGGAGGAGGAGGGGAGGAGAGGAGAGGGAGAGGTAGGAGAGGGGGGAGGGGGAGGAGGAGGGAGGGGAGGGCAGAGGAGGGGAGAGGAGGGTAGAGAGTAGAGAAGAGACCGTTTAAAAATGCTTGCTATTTCCTCATCCTCATATAGGATGATGTGACGGGCGGCAGGGTAGTCTAGTGGTTAGAGTGTAGAGGAGCAGGAGTCTAGTGGTTAGAGGTAGAAGCGGCAGGGTAGCCTAGTGGTTAGAGTGTAGAGGCGGCAGGGTAGTCTAGTGGTTAGAGTGTAGAGGCGGCAGGGTAGTCTAGTGGTTAGAGTGTAGAGGCGGCAGGGTAGTCTAGTGGTTAGAAAAAGGGGTAGCCTTGGTTAGAGTGTAGAGGCGGCAGAGTAGTCTAGTGGTTAGAGTGTAGAGGCGGCAGGGTAGTCTAGTGGTTAGAGTGTAGAGGCGGCAGGGTAGTCTAGTGGTTAGAGTGTAGAGGCGGCAGGGTAGTCTAGTGGTTAGAGTGTAGAGGCGGCAGGGTAGTCTAGTGGTTAGAGTGTAGAAGCGGCAGGGTAGCCTAGTGGTTAGAGTGTAGAGGCGGCAGAGTAGTCTAGTGGTTAGAGTGTAGAGGCGGCAGGGTAGTCTAGTGGTTAGAGTGTAGAGGCGGCAGGGTAGCCTAGTGGTTAGAGTGTAGAGGCGGCAGGGTAGTCTAGTGGTTAGAGTGTAGAGGCGGCAGGGTAGTCTAGTGGTTAGAGTGTAGAGGCGGCAGGGTAGCCTAGTGGTTAGAGTGTAGAGGCGGCAGGGTAGCCTATTGGTTAGAGTGTAGAGGCGGCAGGGTAGCCTAGTGGTTAGAGTGTAGAGGCGGCAGGGTAGCCTAGTGGTTAGAGTGTAGAGGTGGCAGGGTAGCCTAGTGGTTAGAGTGTAGAGGTGGCAGGGTAGCCTAGTGGTTAGAGTGTAGAGGTGGCAGGGTAGCCTAGTGGTTAGAGTGTAGAGGCGGCAGGGTAGTCTAGTGGTTAGAGTGTAGAGGCGGCAGGTTAGCCTAGTGGTTAGAGTGTAGAGGCGGCAGGGTAGTCTAGTGGTTAGAGTGTAGAGGCGGCAGGGTAGCCTAGTGGTTAGAGTGTAGAGGTGGCAGGGTAGCCTAGTGGTTAGAGTGTAGAGGTGGCAGGGTAGTCTAGTGGTTAGAGTGTTGGACTAGTAACCGGAAAGTTGCAAGTTCAAACCCCCGAGCTGACAAGGTACAAATCTGTCGTTCTGCCCCTGAACAGGCAGTTAACCCACTGTTCCCAGGCCGTCATTGAAAATTGCCTAGTCAAATAAAGGTAAAAAAATAAATAAAAATGTCATCTTCCTGAGGAGGATGATCTGGCCAATCGGCAGTTTATTCACCGTTCCTACACTGCTGCTTTTGACTTAATTACATTTTTTTTTGTGAAAAGACCTAATTGAATCTGAACTAAATATGTTGGTCTGTACATGCCATGTGTTGTGCGGTTTTGTTCTCAGATGGTACTACATCGTGGTGGTGCCTGTGTCCCCGTCGTCGTCACGGCGATGGGAGAACCCCGACGAGATGGACCTGGAGGAGGTGAGTGGTCTTGGCAGGGTTGTCACGGTAACCCTAGAGCATGTGTATGTACGGGGGGGGGGTTTAGGGTTCGTCTGAACCAACAGTTACCTACTCCACTGACCCCTTCAACGTCAACCTTTAACCTCTAATCTGGAAACCATGTCCTCAGCTGTTGGAGTCTGGCGAGGGTCCTGTCCTGCGTCGCAGACGCCAGGTCGAGCCCACGCGGCCGTACATCGCCGCCAAGCTGCCCTCCCTGCCCGCTACGTTCACCCTGGGAGATGAGAAGAATTACAACGGCTTCTACAACCGTCCCCTGCCGGGGCACCAGCGCTACCTGGCCTTCATACTGGCTGCACTGAAGGAGCAAGACACGGACAACAGTGACAAACATGTACGAAGTAGAGACAGATACACACACACACACACCACATACACCACACACACATACACCACACACACCACATACACCACATACACCACACACACATACACCACACACACCACATACACCACACACACATACACACACACACACACACACACACACACACACACACACACACACACACACACACACACACACACACACACACACACACACACACACACACACACACACACACACACACACCACATACACATACACCACACACACCACACACACACCACACACACCACATACACCACACACACACACACACACACACACACACACACACACACACACACACACACACACACACACACACACACACACACACACACACACACACACACACACACAGGTCTATATGGGGGGTCTATAGTGACACTAGGTCTATATGGGGGGTCTATAGTGACATTAGTAACTACTGTTGTACTCTGGGACCTGTGGAGTCAAGTTCCTGTCCAGTTGTCCAACAGGACCGAGCCCCCAGCTCTCTCTCCGTGGGCTGAGGAAACTCCAGTGCAGGACAATGAAAGTCAGATAGACCCAGATACCGATAGTGCTGGCATGCAGGAGGACCCTTCTTTTCTTCTCTCTCTCTCTCTCTCTCTCTCTCTCTCTCTCTCTCTCTCTCTCTCTCTCTCTCTCTCTCTCTCTCTCTCTCTCTCTCTCTCTCTCTCTCTCCTCTGCCCCTCCCTCTCCTCTGTCTCTGTCTCTGTCTCTCTCTCTCTCTATCTCTCCCCCCTCTGGGACAGTGAGAGCCGTGGTAAAGCAGGACTGATTGCCGTGAAGCGTGGCCTTAACTGTCCCTAAAGCCTCACCATGAACCCTTCCTCCGCTTTCAGAGGGAGACAGAGAGAGACAAGAGAGGGTTGGAGAACGTGAGAGAGTGTTTTCCTTCACGGACATTAGTATCCCTGAGGCTGATAAACATGTCTGGGAGATGGGAAATGGGATAAGATATGCTGGGTGACTATAAACACGATGAACTCTATCATTTATACACGACCACAGAGAGAGAGTGTTAAATAAATAACATGATGGAGGGAGGAAGGACGAGAAGAGGGAAGAATGGAGAGAGAGGAAGTAGTCAGGAAGGGAGGGTTTGAGAGAGGGTGAGAGAGAAACAGAGAGAGAGCGAGAGAGAGAGAAGGAAGGAGAGTCCATTCAGTTCCTCTGATAAGATAAGAGAGGTAGGAAAAGAAGGAAAACATTTACCAGTAACTTTATTATGGAAGGATTGTGAAAGGAGTGGATAAGAGAGAGACAGAGGACGAGTGGAGAAACTGAACAGAGAGAGACTGAGGAAAGGAGAGACTGAACAGAGAGAGACTGAGGAAAGGAGAGACTGAACAGAGAGACAGAGGACGAGTGGAGAAACTGAACAGAGAGAGACTGAGGAAAGGAGAGACTGAACAGAGAGAGACAGAGGACGAGTGGAGAAACTGAACAGAGAGAGACTGAGGAAAGGAGAGACTGAACAGAGAGAGACAGAGGAGAGGAGAGACTGAACAGAGAGAGACTGAGGAAAGGAGAGACTGAACAGAGAGAGACTGAGTAGAGGAGAGACTGAACAGAGAGAGACTGAGTAGAGGAGAGACTGACAGAGAGAGACAGAGGAGAGGAGAGACTGAACAGAGAGAGACTGAGCAGAGGAGAGACTGACAGAGAGAGACTGAGGAGAGGAGAGACTGAACAGAGAGAGACAGAGAGAGACTGAGGAGATGAGAGACTGAACAGAGAGACACGGAGGACGAGTGGAGAGACTGAACAGAGAGAGACTGAGGAGAGGAGAGACTGAACAGGGAGAGACTGAGGAGAGGAGAGACTGAACAGAGAGAGACAGAGAGAGACTGAGGAGATGAGAGACTGAACAGAGAGACACGGAGGACGAGTGGAGAGACTGAACAGAGAGAGACAGAGGAGAGGAGAGACTGAACAGAGAGAGACAGAGGACGAGTGGAGAGACTGAACAGAGAGAGACAGAGGACGAGTGGAGAGACTGAACAGAGAGAGAGAGAGGACGAGTGGAGAGACTGAACAGAGAGACACGGAGGACGAGTGGAGAGACTGAACAGAGAGAGACAGAGGACGAGTGGAGAGACTGAACAGAGAGACACGGAGGACGAGTGGAGAGACTGAACAGAGAGAGAGAGGAGAGACTGAACAGAGAGAGAGAAGAGACTGAACAGAGAGAGCAGGAGAGGAGAGGAGAGACTGAACAGAGAGAGAGGAGAGACTGAACAGAGAGAGAGAGGAGAGACTGAACAGAGAGAGAGAAGAGACTGAACAGAGAGAGCAGGAGAGGAGAAACTGAACAGAGAGAGAGAGGAGAGACTGAACAGAGAGAGAGAAGAGACTGAACAGAGAGAGCAGGAGAGGAGAAACTGAACAGAGAGAGGAGAGACTGAACAGAGAGAGAAGAGACTGAACAGAGAGAGCAGGAGAGGAGAGGAGAGACTGAACAGAGAGAGCAGGAGAGGAGAGGAGAGACTGAACAGAGAGAGCAGGAGAGGAGAGACTGAACAGAGAGAGACAGAGAGAGGAATAGGGGAGATATACAGTGTTAATGTTGCCCTGAGGCTCCATCTCTGTTCCACTTTGATACAGATATTAGGAGGAGCACTCAAAGAGAGAGACAGGAGAGAGCAAGGGGAGAGAGGGACAGGAGAGAGAGAGGGGAGAGAGAGGGACAGGAGAGAGCAAGGGGAAAGAGAGGGACAGGAGAGAGCAAGGGGAGAGAGAGACAGGAGAGAGCAAGGGGAGAGAGGGACAGGAGAGAGCAAGGGGAGAGAGGGACAGGAGAGAGCAAGGGGAGAGAGAGGGACAGGAGAGGAGAGCAGAGAGAGCGGAGAACTAGAGAATAGAGATATAGAGGACAGCAGTGTGTAACCATCCTGAGGAGACACCCCACCAGCAGGAAACAGTAACTGGAGCCATGATGTGTGTTAACATGCTGCTTTGTTTGTCCGGCACACAACCCCCCAGGGTTATTTAATGAGGAGCAGGAGAGGTGAAACAACATGTCAACACAGTGGCCTAGCATGTTACGGTCCAGTTAGACACTAGCAATGTGTTAGGGCACCCTATTCCCTATGGGCCCTGGTCAAAAGTAGTGCCCTATATAGGGGATAGTGTATCTTTTGGGATTCAACCTTGGTGTAGTTTGAACCCTCTGACTACAGTAACACTCAGTAGAGCTGTTGCATTACTGCACCCTCTCTCTGGCTCTCCTTTCCTTTCCTATCATTTCATCCACTTCCCTCTCCTCCCCTCTCCTCCCCTCCCCTCTCCTCCCCTCTCCTCTCCTCCCCTCTCCTCCCCTCTCCTCCCCTTCCCTCTCCTCCCCTCTCCCCTCTCCTTCCCTCTCCTCCCCTCTCCTCTCCCTCCCCTCTCCCTTCCTCTCCTCCTCCCTCTCCTCCCCTCTCCTCCCCTCCCTCTCCTCCCCTCTCCTCTCCTCCCTCTCCTCCCTCTCCTCCCCTCTCCTCCCCTCCTCTCCTTCCCTCTCCCTCCCCTCTCCTCCCCTCTCCTCTCCTCTCCCCCTCCCTCTCCTCCCCTCTCCTCCCCTCTCCTCCCCTCTCCTCCCTCTCCTCCCTCCCTCTCCTCTCCTTCCCTCTCCCCCCTCTCCTCCCCTCCCCCTCCCCTCTCCTCCCTCTCCTCTCCTTCCCCCTCTCCCTCTCCTCCCCTCTCCTCTCCTTCCCTCTCCTCCCCTCTCCCCTCCCCTCTCCTCCCCTCTCCTCTCCTTCCCTCTCCTCCCCTCTCCTCCCTCTCCTCTCCTCCCCTCTCCTCTCCTCTCCTCCCCTCTCCTCCCTCTCCTTCCCTCTCCCTCCCCTCTCCTCCCCTCTCCTCCCCTCTCCTCTCCTCTCCTTCCCTCTCCTCCCCTCTCCTCCCCTCTCCTCTCCTCCCTCTCCTCCCCTCTCCTCTCCTTCCCTCTCCTCCCCTCTCCTCTCCTTCCCTCTCCTCCCCTCTCCTCTCCTCCCCTCTCCTCCCCTCTCCTCTCCTCCCCTCTCCTCTCCTTCCCTCTCCTCCCCTCTCCTCTCCTTCCTCTCCTCCCCTCTCCTCTCCTCCCTCTCCTCCCTCTCCTCCCCTCTCCTCCCCTCTCCTTCCCTCTCTCTCTCCTTCCCTCTCCTCCCCTCTCCTCTCCTTCCCTCTCTCCTTCCCTCTCCTCTCCTTCCCTCTCCTCTCCTTCCCTCTCCTTCCCTCTCCTCTCTTCCCCTCTCCTCTCCTTCCCTCTCCTTCCCTCTCCTTCCCTCTCCTCTCCTTCCCTCTCCTCTCCTTCCCTCTCCTCCCCTCTCCTCTTCCCCTCTCCTCTCCTTCCCCTCTCCTTCCCTCTCCTTCCCTCTCCTCTCCTTCCCTCTCCTCTCCTTCCCTCTCCTTCCCTCTCCTCTCCTTCCCTCTCCTTCCCTCTCCTCCCCTCTCCTCTCCTTCCCTCTCCTCCCCTCTCCTCCCCTCTCCTCTCCTCCCTCTCTCCTCTCCTTCCCTCTCCTCTCCCTTCCCTCTCCTCTCCTTCCCTCTCCCTCTCCTTCCCTCTCCTTCCCTCTCCCTCCCCTCTCCTCCCCTCTCCTCTCCTTCCCTCTCCTCCCCTCTCCTCTCCTCCCCTCTCCTCCCCTCTCCTCTCCTCCCCTCTCCTCTCCTTCCCTCTCCTCTCCTTTCCTTTCCTATCATTTCATCCCCTCTCCTCTCCTTTCCTGTCCTTACCTCTCCTCCCCTCAAATGTTTTCCTCTCCTTTCCTCTCCCTTTCTCTCCTCTCCTTTCCTCTCCTCATTTCCTTCCCTCTCCTCATTTCCTTCCCTCTCCTTTCCTCTTCTCTCATTTCTTCTCCTTTTCTCTCCTCTCCTTTCCTCTCCTCACTTCCTTCCCTCTCCTTCCCTCTCCTCATTTCCTTTCCTAATTTCCTTTCCTCTCCTTTCATCTTCTCTCATTTCCTCTCCTTCCCTCTCCTCCTTTCCTCTCATTTCCTCTCCGTTTCTCTCCTTTCCTCTCCTCATTTCCTCTCCGTTTCTCTCCTTTCCTCTCCTCATTTCCTCTCCTTCCCTCTCCTCATTTCCTGTCATTTCATCTCCTTTCCTCCCACACACATTCAACTTAGTTTTCACTTTCTTTCTCTTCATCTTTCTCATTCTGTCTTTTTCTCTCTCTGTCTCTTTTCATCTCTCTCTTTCTCGTCATATAGCTCATTCTCTTTCTCCACATCTTTTAATTCGTCAGATAGCCTAGGTTGCTGGTTCGAATCCCCGGGCCGACTGGCAAGGCACTTAACCCAGATGGCTCCTCTAAGTCACCCTGGATGAGAGCGTCTGCTAAATGACGACAACAGAAATGACATTTAAAAAAAGGTCATACTTGTCAAACAGAGACACTTTCAGACATAGAGGAAGAACAGGAAGTCCAACACTTAGAAGAGGAAGTCAAACACGTAGGACAGGAAGTCAAACACTTAGGGCAGGAAGTCAAACACTTAGGACAGGAAGTCCAACACTTAGAACAGGAAGTCAAACACGTAAGACAGGAAGTCAAACACTTAGGACAGGAAGTCAAACACTTAGGACAGGAAGTCAAACACTAAGGACAGGAAGTCAAACAGGAACAGGAAGTCCTGTGTTGTGGTGCTGCTTAGGACACTGGAGTGATTTCACACACAATTTGTCATGTGTTTTAATTTAACGTAACCTTTATTTAATTAGGCAGGTCAGTTGAGAACAAATTCTGATTCGAACAAGCAAGCTAGGATACCTGACAAAAGAAAATATGAGGAGAGAGAGAATGAGCTATATGATGAGGAGAATGAGCTATATCACTAGGAGAGAGAGAATGAGCTATATGATGAGGAGAGAGAGAATGAGCTATATGATGAGGAGAGAGAGAATGAGCTATATGATGAGGTGAAAGAGAATGAGCTATATGACTAGGAGAGAGAGAATGAGCTATATGATGAGGAGAGAGAGAATGAGCTATATCACTAGGAGAGAGAGAATGAGCTATATGATGAGGAGAGAGAGAATGAGCTATATCACTAGGAGAGAGAGAATGAGCTATATGATGAGGAGAGAGAGAATGAGCTATATGATGAGGAGAATGAGCTATATGATGAGGAGAGAGAGAATGAGCTATATGATGAGGAGAGAGAGAATGAGCTATATGATGAGGAGAATGAGCTATATGATGAGGAGAAAGAGACCGAAAGAGAAAGCAGGGTGTCTGTAGAGACAAGCACTGAGACGCAGTACCTTTAGACCACTCTGACTAACGCTGAGCCACTCTGGATCACCACAGAGCTTCCACACCACACCTCCTTTGTTGATTTAAAATAGGGTAGAGTACAGTAGAGACAACTGGCTTTCAGTAATCACTCTCCTAAACTCTCTGCACCAACTAACATGGGATGCTATCCTATTGTATGATCTCACAAAGACACGTAGAGATGTATTGGGACACTGTCTTGTCGCAGACTCTCCAGAAGCGTTCAGGACCCTCGTAGCTCTACAGTCTAACACCAGTCTAACCTGGGTACGCAGACTGCACAGCAGGAAGGAGAATTAACGTGCTAAAACAAGAATATAGTGAATGTGTGTCACACCTATCTCCTTGTCTTCCTCTCTCCTTGTCTTCCTCTCTCCTTGCTTCCTCTCTCCTTGTCTTCCTCTATCCTTGTCTTCCTCTATCCTTGTCTTCCTCTCTCCTTGTCTTCCTCTCTCCTTGTCTTCCTCTCTCCTTGTCTTCCTCTCTCCTTGTCTTCCTCTATCCTTGTCTTCCTCTCTCCTTGTCACACCTCTCTCCTTGTCACACCTCTCTCCTTGTCTTCCTCTATCCTTGTCTTCCTCTCTCCTTGTCACACCTCTCTCCTTGTCTTCCTCTCTCCTTGTCACACCTCTCTCCTTGTCACACCTCTCTCCTTGTCTTCCTCTCTCCTTGTCTTCCTCTCTCCTTGTCACACCTCTCTCCTTGTCTTCCTCTCTCCTTTCTTCCTCTCTTCCTTGTCTTCCTCTCTCCTTGTCTTCCTCTCTCCCTGTCTTCCTCTCTCCCTGTCTTCCTCTCTCCTTGTCTTCCTCTCTCCTTGTCTTCCTCTCTCCTTGTCTTCCTCTCTCCTTGTCACACCTCTATCCTTGTCTTCCTCTCTCCTTGTCACACCTCTCTCCTTGTCTTCCTCTCTCCCTGTCTTCCTCTCTCCCTGTCTTCCTCTCTCCTTGTCTTCCTCTCTCCTTGTCACAACTCTCTCCTTGTCTTCCTCTCTCCTTGTCTTCCTCTCTCCTTGTCTTCCTCTCTCCTTGTCTTCCTCTCTCCTTGTCACACCTCTCTCCTTGTCTTCCTCGCTCCTTGTCTTCCTCTCTCCTTGTCTTCCTCTCTCCTTGTCACACCTCTCTCCTTGTCTTCCTCTCTCCTTGTCTTCCTCTCTCCTTGTCTTCCTCTCTCCTTGTCTTCCTCTCTCCTTGTCTTCCTCTCTCCTTGTCACACCTCTCTCCTTGTCTTCCTCTCTCCTTGTCTTCCTCTCTCCTTGTCTTCCTCTCTCCTTGTCACACCTATCTCCTTGTCTTCCTCTCTCCTTGTCTTCCTCTCTCCTTGCTTCCTCTCTCCTTGTCTTCCTCTATCCTTGTCTTCCTCTATCCTTGTCTTCCTCTCTCCTTGTCTTCCTCTCTCCTTGTCTTCCTCTCTCCTTGTCTTCCTCTCTCCTTGTCTTCCTCTATCCTTGTCTTCCTCTCTCCTTGTCACACCTCTCTCCTTGTCACACCTCTCTCCTTGTCTTCCTCTATCCTTGTCTTCCTCTCTCCTTGTCACACCTCTCTCCTTGTCTTCCTCTCTCCTTGTCACACCTCTCTCCTTGTCACACCTCTCTCCTTGTCTTCCTCTCTCCTTGTCTTCCTCTCTCCTTGTCACACCTCTCTCCTTGTCTTCCTCTCTCCTTTTCTTCCTCTCTCCTTGTCTTCCTCTCTCCTTGTCTTCCTCTCTCCCTGTCTTCCTCTCTCCCTGTCTTCCTCTCTCCTTGTCTTCCTCTCTCCTTGTCTTCCTCTCTCCTTGTCTTCCTCTCTCCTTGTCACACCTCTATCCTTGTCTTCCTCTCTCCTTGTCACACCTCTCTCCTTGTCTTCCTCTCCCCTGTCTTCCTCTCTCCCTGTCTTCCTCTCTCCTTGTCTTCCTCTCTCCTTGTCACAACTCTCTCCTTGTCTTCCTCTCTCCTTGTCTTCCTCTCTCCTTGTCTTCCTCTCTCCTTGTCTTCCTCTCTCCTTGTCACACCTCTCTCCTTGTCTTCCTCGCTCCTTGTCTTCCTCTCCTTTGTCTTCCTCTCTCCTTGTCACACCTCTCTCCTTGTCTTCCTCTCTCCTTGTCTTCCTCTCTCCTTGTCTTCCTCTCTCCTTGTCTTCCTCTCTCCTTGTCTTCCTCTCTCCTTGTCACACCTCTCTCCTTGTCTTCCTCTCTCCTTGTCTTCCTCTCTCCTTGTCTTCCTCTCTCCTTGTCACACCTCTCTCCTTGTCTTCCTCTCTCCTTGTCTTCCTCTCTCCTTGTCTTCCTCTCTCCTTGTCACACCTCTCTCCTTGTCTTCCTCTCTCCTTTTCTTCCTCTCTCCTTGTCTTCCTCTCTCCTTGTCTTCCTCTCTCCCTGTCTTCCTCTCTCCCTGTCTTCCTCTCTCCTTGTCTTCCTCTCTCCTTGTCTTCCTCTCTCCTTGTCTTCCTCTCTCCTTGTCACACCTCTATCCTTGTCTTCCTCTCTCCTTGTCACACCTCTCTCCTTGTCTTCCTCTCTCCCTGTCTTCCTCTCTCCCTGTCTTCCTCTCTCCTTGTCTTCCTCTCTCCTTGTCACACCTCTCTCCTTGTCTTCCTCTCTCCTTGTCTTCCTCTCTCCTTGTCTTCCTCTCTCCTTGTCTTCCTCTCTCCTTGTCTTCCTCTCTCCTTGTCTTCCTCTCTCCTTGTCACACCTCTCTCCTTGTCACACCTCTCTCCTTGTCACACCTCTCTCCTTGTCTTCCTCTCTCCTTGTCTTCCTCTCTCCTTGTCTTCCTCTCTCCTTGTCTTCCTCTCTCCTTGTCTTCCTCTCTCCTTGTCTTCCTCTCTCCTTGTCACACCTCTCTCCTTGTCACACCTCTCTCCTTGTCACACCTCTCTCCTTGTCTTCCTCTCTTCTTGTCACACCTCTCTCCTTGTCACACCTCTCTCCTTGTCTTCCTCTCTCCTTGTCTTCCTCTCTCCTTGTCTTCCTCTCTCCTTGTCTTCCTCTCTCCTTGTCTTCCTCTCTCCCTGTCTTCCTCTCTCCCTGTCTTCCTCTCTCCTTGTCTTCCTCTCTCCTTGTATTTCTCTCTCCCTGTCTTCCTCTCTCCCTGTCTTTCTCTCTCCTTGTCTTCCTCTCTCCTTGTCTTCCTCTCTCCTTGTCTTCCTCTCTCCTTGTCTTCCTCTCTCCCTGTCTTCCTCGCTCCTTGTCTTCCTCTCTCCCTGTCTTCCTCGCTCCTTGTCTTCCTCTCTCCTTGTCACACCTCTCTCCTTGTCTTCCTCTCTCCCTGTCTTCCTCTCTCCCTGTCTTCCTCTCTCCCTGTCTTCCTCTCTCCTTGTCTTCCTCTTTCCTTGTCTTCCTCTCTCCTTGTCACACCTCTCTCCTTGTCTTCCTCTCTCCTTGTCTTCCTCTCTCCTTGTCTTCCTCTCTCCTTGTCTTCCTCTCTCCTTGTCACACCTCTATCCTTGTCTTCCTCTCTCCTTGTCTTCCTCTCTCCTTGTCTTCCTCTCTCCTTGTCACACCTCTCTCCTTGTCTTCCTCTCTCCTTGTCTTCCTCTCTCCTTGTCTTCCTCTCTCCTTGTCACACCTCTCTCCTTGTCTTCCTCTCTCCTTGTCTTCCTCTCTCCTTGTCTTCCTCTCTCCTTGTCACAATCTCTCCTTGTCTTCCTCTCTCCTTGTCTTCCTCTCTCCTTGTCTTCCTCTCTCCTTGTCTTCCTCTCTCCTTGTCACACCTCTCTCCTTGTCTTCCTCTCTCCTTGTCTTCCTCTCTCCTTGTCTTCCTCTCTCCCTGTCTTCCTCTCTCCCTGTCTTCCTCTCTCCTTGTCTTCCTCTCTCCTTGTATTTCTCTCTCCCTGTCTTCCTCTCTCCCTGTCTTTCTCTCTCCTTGTCTTCCTCTCTCCTTGTCTTCCTCTCTCCTTGTCTTCCTCTCTCCTTGTCTTCCTCTCTCCCTGTCTTCCTCGCTCCTTGTCTTCCTCTCTCCCTGTCTTCCTCGCTCCTTGTCTTCCTCTCTCCTTGTCACACCTCTCTCCTTGTCTTCCTCTCTCCCTGTCTTCCTCTCTCCCTGTCTTCCTCTCTCCCTGTCTTCCTCTCTCCTTGTCTTCCTCTTTCCTTGTCTTCCTCTCTCCTTGTCACACCTCTCTCCTTGTCTTCCTCTCTCCTTGTCTTCCTCTCTCCTTGTCTTCCTCTCTCTCCTTGTCTTCCTCTCTCCTTTGTCACACCTCTATCCTTGTCTTCCTCTCTCCTTGTCTTCCTCTCTCCTTGTCTTCCTCTCTCCTTGTCACACCTCTCTCCTTGTCTTCCTCTCTCCTTGTCTTCCTCTCTCCTTGTCTTCCTCTCTCCTTGTCACACCTCTCTCCTTGTCTTCCTCTCTCCTTGTCTTCCTCTCTCCTTGTCTTCCCTCTCCTTGTCACAATCTCTCCTTGTCTTTCCTCTCTCCTTGTCTTCCTCTCTCCTTGTCTTCCTCTCTCCTTGTCTTCCTCTCTCCTTGTCACACCTCTCTCCTTGTCTTCCTCTCTCCTTGTCTTCCTCTCTCCTTGTCACACCGCTCTCCTTGTCTTCCTCTCTCCTTGTCTTCCTCTCTCCTTGTCTTCCTCTCTCCTTGTCTTCCTCTCTCCCTGTCTTCCTCTCTCCCTGTCTTCCTCTCTCCTTGTCTTCCTCTCTCCCTGTCTTTCTCTCTCCCTGTCTTCCTCTCTCCCTGTCTTTCTCTCTCCTTATATTTCTCTCTCCATCTTCCTCTATCCTTTTCTTCCTCTCCCCTTGTCTTCCTCTCTCCTTGTCTTCCTCTCTCCCTGTCTTCCTCTCTCCTTGTCTTCTCTCTCCTTGTCTTCCTCTCTCCTTGTCTTCAACTCTCCTTGTCTTCCTCTCTCCTTGTCTTCCTCTCTCCTTTGTCTTCCTCTCTCTCCTTATATATTTCTCTCTCCATCTTCCTCTATCCTTTTCTTCCTCTCTCCCTGTCTTCCTCTCTCCTTTGTCTTCCTCTCTCCTTGTCTTCCTCTCTCCTTGTCTTCAACTCTCCTTGTCTTCCTCTCTCCTTGTCTTCCTCTCTCCCTTGTCTTTCCTCTCTCCTTGTCTTCAACTCTCCTTGTCTTCCTCTCTCCTTGTCTTCCTCTCTCCTTGTCTTCCTCTCTCCTTATCTTTTCTCTCCTTGTCTTCCTCTCTCCCTGTCTTCCTCTCTCCCTGTCTTTCTCTCTCCTTGTCTTTCTCTCTCCTTGTCTTCCTCTCTCATTGTCTTCCTCTCTCCCTGTCTTCCTCTCTCCCTGTCTTCCTCTCTCCTTGTCTTCCTCTCTCCTTGTCTTCCTCTCTCCCTGTCTTCCTCTCTCCCTGTCTTCCTCTCTCCTTGTCTTCCTCTCTCCTTGTCTTCCTCTCTCCTTGTCTTCCTCTCTCCTTGTCTTCCTCTCTCCTTGTCTTCCTCTCTCCTTGTCTTACCTCTCTCATTGTCTTCCTCTCTCATTGTCTTCCTCTCTCCCTGTCTTCCTCTCTCCCTGTCTTCCTCTCTCCTTGTCTTCCTCTCTCCTTGTCTTCCTCTCTCCTTGTCTTCAACTCTCCTTGTCTTCCTCTCTCCTTGTCTTCCTCTCTCCTTGTCTTCCTCTCTCCTTGTCACACCTCTCTCCTTGTCTCTCTCTCTCCTTCTCTTCCTCTCTCCTTGTCTTCAACTCTCCTTGTCACACCTCTCTCCTTGTCTTCCTCTCTCCTTGTCTTCCTCTCTCCTTGTCTTCCTCTCTCCTTGTCTTCCTCTCTCCTTGTCTTCCTCTCTCCTTGTCACACCTCTCTCCTTGTCTTCCTCTCTCCTTGTCTTCCTCTCTCCTTGTCACACCTCTCTCCTTGTCACACCTCTCTCCTTGTCACACCTCTCTCCTTGTCACACCTCTCTCCTTGTCTTCCTCTCTCCTTGTCTTCCTCTCTCCTTGTCTTCCTCTCTCCCTTCTTCCTCTCTCCCTGTCTTCCTCTCTCCTTGTCTTCCTCTCTCCTTGTCTTCCTCTCTCCCTGTCTTCCTCTCTCCCTGTCTTCCTCTCTCCTTGTCTTCCTCTCTCCTTGTCTTCCTCTCTCCTTGTCTTCCTCTCTCCTTGTCTTCCTCTCTCCTTGTCTTCCTCTCTCCCTGTCTTTCTCTCTCCTTATATTTCTCTCTCCATCTTCCTCTATCCTTTTCTTCCTCTCTCCCTGTCTTCCTCTCTCCTTGTCTTCCTCTCTCCTTGTCTTCCTCTCTCCTTGTCTTCAACTCTCCTTGTCTTCCTCTCTCCTTGTCTTCCTCTCTCCTTGTCTTCCTCTCTCCTTGTCTTCAACTCTCCTTGTCTTCCTCTCTCCTTGTCTTCCTCTCTCCTTGTCTTCCTCTCTCCTTATCTTCCTCTCTCCTTGTCTTCCTCTCTCCCTGTCTTCCTCTCTCCCTGTCTTTCTCTCTCCTTGTCTTTCTCTCTCCTTGTCTTCCTCTCTCCTTGTCTTCCTCTCTCCCTGTCTTCCTCTCTCCCTGTCTTCCTCTCTCCTTGTCTTCCTCTCTCCTTGTCTTCCTCTCTCCTTGACACACCTCTCTCCTTGTCTTCCTCTCTCCTTGTCTTCCTCTCTCCTTGTCACATCTCTCTCATTGTCTTCCTCTCTCCCTGTCTTCCTCTCTCCCTGTCTTCCTCTCTCCTTGTCTTCCTCTCTCCTTGTCTTCCTCTCTCCCTGTCTTCCTCTCTCCCTGTCTTCCTCTCTCCTTGTCTTCCTCTCTCCTTGTCTTCTCTCTCCTTGACACACTCTCTCCTTGTCTTCTCTCTCCTTGTCTTCCTCTCTCCTTGTCACACCTCTCTCATTGTCTTCCTCTCTCCCTGTCTTCCTCTCTCCCTGTCTTCCTCTCTCCTTGTCTTCCTCTCTCCTTGTCTTCCTCTCTCCTTGTCTTCAACTCTCCTTGTCTTCCTCTCTCCTTGTCTTCCTCTCTCCTTGTCTTCCTCTCTCCTTGTCTTCCTCTCTCCTTGTCACACCTCTCTCCTTGTCACACCTCTCTCCTTGTCTTCCTCTCTCCTTCTCTTCCTCTCTCCTTGTCTTCAACTCTCCTTGTCACACCTCTCTCCTTGTCTTCCTCTCTCCTTGTCTTCCTCTCTCCTTGTCTTCCTCTCTCCTTGTCTTCCTCTCTCCTTGTCTTCCTCTCTCCTTGTCACACCTCTCTCCTTGTCTTCCTCTCTCCTTGTCTTCCTCTCTCCTTGTCTTCCTCTCTCCTTGTCACACCTCTCTCCTTGTCACACCTCTCTACTTGTCACACCTCTCTCCTTGTCTTCCTCTCTCCTTGTCTTCCTCTCTCCTTGTCTTCCTCTCTCCTTGTCTTCCTCTCTCCCTGTCTTCCTCTCTCCCTGTCTTCCTCTCTCCTTGTCTTCCTCTCTCCTTGTCTTCCTCTCTCCTTGTCTTTCTCTCTCCCTGTCTTCCTCTCTCCCTGTCTTTCTCTCTCCTTATATTTCTCTCTCCATCTTCCTCTATCCTTTTCTTCCTCTCTCCTTGTCTTCCTCTCTCCTTGTCTTCCTCTCTCCCTGTCTTCCTCTCTCCTTGTCTTCCTCTCTCCTTGTCTTCCTCTCTCCTTGTCTTCCTCTCTCCTTGTCTTCAACTCTCCTTGTCTTCCTCTCTCCTTGTCTTCCTCTCTCCTTGTCTTCCTCTCTCCTTATATTTCTCTCTCCATCTTCCTCTATCCTTTTCTTCCTCTCTCCCTGTCTTCCTCTCTCCTTGTCTTCCTCTCTCCTTGTCTTCCTCTCTCCTTGTCTTCAACTCTCCTTGTCTTCCTCTCTCCTTGTCTTCCTCTCTCCTTGTCTTCCTCTCTCCTTGTCTTCAACTCTCCTTGTCTTCCTCTCTCCTTGTCTTCCTCTCTCCTTGTCTTCCTCTCTCCTTATCTTCCTCTCTCCTTGTCTTCCTCTCTCCCTGTCTTCCTCTCTCCCTGTCTTTCTCTCTCCTTGTCTTTCTCTCTCCTTGTCTTCCTCTCTCCCTGTCTTCCTCTCTCCCTGTCTTCCTCTCTCCCTGTCTTCCTCTCTCCTTGTCTTCCTCTCTCCTTGTCTTCCTCTCTCCTTGACACACCTCTCTCCTTGTCTTCCTCTCTCCTTGTCTTCCTCTCTCCTTGTCACATCTCTCTCATTGTCTTCCTCTCTCCCTGTCTTCCTCTCTCCCTGTCTTCCTCTCTCCTTGTCTTCCTCTCTCCTTGTCTTCCTCTCTCCCTGTCTTCCTCTCTCCCTGTCTTCCTCTCTCCTTGTCTTCCTCTCTCCTTGTCTTCCTCTCTCCTTGTCTTCCTCTCTCCTTGTCTTCCTCTCTCCTTGTCTTCCTCTCTCCTTGTCTTACCTCTCTCATTGTCTTCCTCTCTCATTGTCTTCCTCTCTCCCTGTCTTCCTCTCTCCCTGTCTTCCTCTCTCCTTGTCTTCCTCTCTCCTTGTCTTCCTCTCTCCTTGTCTTCAACTCTCCTTGTCTTCCTCTCTCCTTGTCTTCCTCTCTCCTTGTCTTCCTCTCTCCTTGTCACCCTCTCCCTTGTCTCTCTCTCTCCTTCTCTTCTCTCTCCTTGTCTTCAACTCTCCCTTGTCACACCTCTCTCCTTGTCTTCCTCTCTCCTTGTCTTCCTCTCTCCTTGTCTTCCTCTCTCCTTGTCTTCCTCTCTCCTTGTCTTCCTCTCTCCTTGTCACACCTCTCTCCTTGTCTTCCTCTCTCCTTGTCTTCCTCTCTCCTTGTCTTCCTCTCTCCTTGTCACACCTCTCTCCTTGTCACACTCTCTCCTTGTCACACCTCTCTCCCTTGTCTTCCTCTCTCCTTGTCTTCCTCTCTCCTTGTCTTCCTCTCTCCTTTTCTTCCTCTCTCCCTGTCTTCCTCTCTCCTTGTCTTCCTCTCTCCTTGTCTTCCTCTCTCCTTGTCTTTCTCTCTCCCTGTCTTCCTCTCTCCCTGTCTTTCTCTCTCCTTATATTTCTCTCTCCATCTTCCTCTATCCTTTTCTTCCTCTCTCCTTGTCTTCCTCTCTCCTTGTCTTCCTCTCTCCCTGTCTTCCTCTCTCCTTGTCTTCCTCTCTCCTTGTCACATCTCTCTCATTGTCTTCCTCTCTCCCTGTCTTCCTCTCTCCCTGTCTTCCTCTCTCCTTGTCTTCCTCTCTCCTTGTCTTCCTCTCTCCTTGTCTTCCTCTCTCCCTGTCTTCCTCTCTCCCTGTCTTCCTCTCTCCTTGTCTTCCTCTCTCCTTGTCTTCCTCTCTCCTTGACACACCTCTCTCCTTGTCTTCCTCTCTCCTTGTCTTCCTCTCTCCTTGTCACACCTCTCTCATTGTCTTCCTCTCTCCCTGTCTTCCTCTCTCCCTGTCTTCCTCTCTCCTTGTCTTCCTCTCTCCTTGTCTTCCTCTCTCCTTGTCTTCAACTCTCCTAGTCTTCCTCTCTCCTTGTCTTCCTCTCTCCTTGTCTTCCTCTCTCCTTGTCTTCCTCTCTCCTTGTCACACCTCTCTCCTTGTCTTCCTCTCTCCTTCTCTTCCTCTCTCCTTGTCTTCAACTCTCCTTGTCACACCTCTCTCCTTGTCTTCCTCTCTCCTTGTCTTCCTCTCTCCTTGTCTTCCTCTCTCCTTGTCTTCCTCTCTCCTTGTCTTCCTCTCTCCTTGTTACACCTCTCTCCTTGTCTTCCTCTCTCCTTGTCTTCCTCTCTCCTTGTCTTCCTCTCTCCTTGTCACACCTCTCTCCTTGTCACACCTCTCTCCTTGTCACACCTCTCTCCTTGTCTTCCTCTCTCCTTGTCTTCCTCTCTCCTTGTCTTCCTCTCTCCTTGTCTTCCTCTCTCCCTGTCTTCCTCTCTCCTTGTCTTCCTCTCTCCTTGTCTTCCTCTCTCCTTGTCTACAACTCTCCTTGTCTTCCTCTCTCCTTGTCTTCCTCTCTCCTTGTCTTCCTCTCTCCTTATATTTCTCTCTCCATCTTCCTCTATCCTTTCTTCCTCTCTCCCTGTCTTCTCTCTCTCCTTGTCTTCTCTCTCTCCTTGTCTTCCTCTCTCCTTGTCTTCAACTCTCCTTTGTCTTCCTCTCTCCTTGTCTTCCTCTCTCCTTGTCTTCCTCTCTCCTTGTCTTCAACTCTCCTTGTCTTCCTCTCTCCTTGTCTTCCTCTCTCCTTGTCTTCCTCTCTCCTTGTCTTTCTCTCTCCCTGTCTTCCTCTCTCCCTGTCTTTCTCTCTCCTTATATTTCTCTCTCCATCTTCCTCTATCCTTTTCTTCCTCTCTCCTTGTCTTCCTCTCTCCTTGTCTTCCTCTCTCCCTGTCTTCCTCTCTCCTTGTCTTCCTCTCTCCTTGTCACATCTCTCTCATTGTCTTCCTCTCTCCCTGTCTTCCTCTCTCCCTGTCTTCCTCTCTCCTTGTCTTCTCTCTCCTTGTCTTCCTCTCTCCCTGTCTTCCTCTCTCCCTGTCTTCCTCTCTCCTTGTCTTCCTCTCTCCTTGTCTTCCTTTCTCCTTGACACACCTCTCTCCTTGTCTTCCTCTCTCCTTGTCTTCCTCTCTCCTTGTCACACCTCTCTCATTGTCTTCCTCTCTCCCTGTCTTCCTCTCTCCCTGTCTTCCTCTCTCCTTGTCTTCCTCTCTCCTTGTCTTCCTCTCTCCTTGTCTTCAACTCTCCTAGTCTTCCTCTCTCCTTGTCTTCCTCTCTCCTTGTCTTCCTCTCTCCTTGTCTTCCTCTCTCCTTGTCACACCTCTCTCCTTGTCTTCCTCTCTCCTTCTCTTCCTCTCTCCTTGTCTTCAACTCTCCTTGTCACACCTCTCTCCTTGTCTTCCCTCTCTCCTTGTCTTCCTCTCTCCTTGTCTTTCCTCTCCTTGTCTTCCTCTCTCCTTGTCTTCCTCTCTCCTTGTTACACCTCTCTCCTTGTCTTCCTCTCTCCTTGTCTTCCTCTCCTTGTCTTCCTCTCTCCTTGTCACACCTCTCTCCTTGTCACACCTCTCTCCTTGTCACACCTCTCTCCTTGTCTTCCTCTCTCCTTGTCTTCCTCTCTCCTTGTCTTCCTCTCTCCTTGTCTTCCTCTCTCCCTGTCTTCCTCTCTCCTTGTCTTCCTCTCTCCTTGTCTTCCTCTCTCCTTGTCTACAACTCTCCTTGTCTTCCTCTCTCCTTGTCTTCCTCTCTCCTTGTCTTCCTCTCTCCTTATATTTCTCTCTCCATCTTCCTCTATCCTTTTCTTCCTCTCTCCCTGTCTTCCTCTCTCCTTGTCTTCCTCTCTCCTTGTCTTCCTCTCTCCTTGTCTTCAACTCTCCTTGTCTTCCTCTCTCCTTGTCTTCCTCTCCTTGTCTTCCTCTCTCCTTGTCTTCAACTCTCCTTGTCTTCCTCTCTCCTTGTCTTCCTCTCTCCTTGTCTTCCTCTCTCCTTATCTTCCTCTCTCCTTGTCTTCCTCTCTCCCTGTCTTCCTCTCTCCCTGTCTTTCTCTCTCCTTGTCTTTCTCTCTCCTTGTCTTCCTCTCTCCTTGTCTTCCTCTCTCCCTGTCTTCCTCTCTCCTTGTCTTCCTCTCTCCTTGTCTTCCTCTCTCCTTGACACACCTCTCTCCTTGTCTTCCTCTCTCCTTGTCTTCCTCTCTCCTTGTCACATCTCTCTCATTGTCTTCCTCTCTCCCTGTCTTCCTCTCTCCCTGTCTTCCTCTCTCCTTGTCTTCCTCTCTCCTTGTCTTCCTCTCTCCCTGTCTTCCTCTCTCCCTGTCTTCCTCTCTCCTTGTCTTCCTCTCTCCTTGTCTTCCTCTCTCCTTGACACACCTCTCTCCTTGTCTTCCTCTCTCCTTGTCTTCCTCTCTCCTTGTCACACCTCTCTCATTGTCTTCCTCTCTCCCTGTCTTCCTCTCTCCCTGTCTTCCTCTCTCCTTGTCTTCCTCTCTCCTTGTCTTCCTCTCTCCTTGTCTTCAACTCTCCTTGTCTTCCTCTCTCCTTGTCTTCCTCTCTCCTTGTCTTCCTCTCTCCTTGTCTTCCTCTCTCCTTGTCTTCCTCTCTCCTTGTCTTCCTCTCTCCTTGTCTTCCTCTCTCCTTGTCTTCCTCTCTCCTTGTCACACCTCTCTCCTTGTCTTCCTCTCTCCTTGTCTTCCTCTCTCCTTGTCTTCCTCTCTCCTTGTCACACCTCTCTCCTTGTCACACCTCTCTCCTTGTCTTCCTCTCTCCTTGTCTTCCTCTCTCCTTGTCTTCCTCTCTCCTTGTCTTCCTCTCTCCCTGTCTTCCTCTCTCCCTGTCTTCCTCTCTCCTTGTCTTCCTCTCTCCTTGTCTTCCTCTCTCCTTGTCTTTCTCTCTCCCTGTCTTCCTCTCTCCCTGTCTTTCTCTCTCCTTATATTTCTCTCTCCATCTTCCTCTATCCTTTTCTTCCTCTCTCCTTGTCTTCCTCTCTCCTTGTCTTCCTCTCTCCCTGTCTTCCTCTCTCCTTGTCTTCCTCTCTCCTTGTCTTCCTCTCTCCTTGTCTTCAACTCTCCTTGTCTTCCTCTCTCCTTGTCTTCCTCTCTCCTTGTCTTCCTCTCTCCTTGTCACACCTCTCTCCTTGTCATCCTCTCTCCTTGTCTTCCTCTCTCCTTGTCTTCCTCTCTCCTTGTCTTCAACTCTCCTTGTCTTCCTCTCTCCTTGTCTTCCTCTCTCCTTGTCACACCTCTCTCCCTGTCTTCCTCTCTCCTTGTCTTCCTCTCTCCTTGTCTTCCTCTCTCCTTGTCTTCCTCTCTCCTTGTCTTCCTCTCTCCCTTTCTTCCTCTCTCCCTGTCTTCCTCTCTCCTTGTCTTCCTCTCTCCTTGTCTTCCTCTCTCCCTGTCTTCCTCTCTCCCTGTCTTCCTCTATCCTTGTCTTCCTCTCTCCCTGTCTTTCTCTCTCCTTATATTTCTCTCTCCATCTTCCTCTATCCTTTTCTTCCTCTCTCCATCTTCCTCTATCTTTGTCTTCCTCTCTCCTTGTCCCATTGTCTCCCTGTCCCTGTATACCTGTCCCTGTCTCCATGTCCCTGTCTCCCTGTCCCTGTCTCCCTGTCTGACCCATGAGTTATAAAAACATAAGTGTCATCTACGTGACACTCTTCCAGCTCGTTTCTTGTCTTACCAATTAATATCGCTGCTGTGTGTTTATGAGCAGTGTGTGTGTGTGTGTGTGTGTGCATGTGATTAAGAGTAGAGTACTAGTGCATGCTGGGTGATGGAGAGAGGGCTGCTATCTGTCTGCATGCCCTCCTGCCCTCTCCCTTCCTCTCCCTCTCTCTCTCTCTCTCTCTATCTCTCTCCCTTTCTCTCTCTCTCTCTCTCTCTCTCTCTCTCTCTCTCTCTCTCTCTCTCTCTCTTTCTCTCTCTCTCTCTATCTCTCTCCCTTCCTCTCTCTCTCTCTCTCTCTCTCTCTCCCTTCTTCTCTCTCTCCCTTTCTCTCTCTCTCTCTCTCCCTTCCTCTCTCTCTCTCTCTCTCCCTTCCTCTCTCTCTCTCTCTCTCTCTCTCTCTCTCTCTCTCTTCCTCTCTCTCTCTC